>NW_008632159.1:84773-90219 GCF_000691845.1 Merops nubicus
TCCTGCTGAGTCGGTGTCTAGGGGATTACCAGGCTGACAGAAAGAGGCAAAATATATATACACATACTTCTGGATACAGAAATAATTTTCTTTATATCATGTATAAACAAAAAGCAGCTATATTTTTTACTCAAGCAATTTATGAGCAAATATCTCCACTGACATAATAATTTTGCAGCTACCCAAACCAGGAATGATTGCACGATGGGATTTTATTTGTGAAGTGTAAATTAGAATTTGATTATAAACCCAGAATATTCAGCAAGGCTCTATGTCTTTATGCATTCATTTATATATATTAAAACAAAACAAAAAACTCTTAAAGATGTAAATTTACACATACATAGAAAAACAAGGATTTTCAAGTATAGCTGCCTGGCATTTCAACATAACTAAATTAAAAATGACTACAAGAATAGTATCACATCACTTCATGCTATGGAAGCCTTTTAAGTAAAACTATAAGAACACAGCATGTATCTGTGAGCTTTACAAATTATGTCAGTGTTATATGAAGTGCTGAATACATCTTAAAGTGCTGGATTTTAGACCCTAGGTTTAATAATGTAAACCAATACACATTTCTTTTTCTATATCTTTTACACAAAGGTCTCAGTCAAGAGATGGATGCTGAACAAATACAGTGAGAAACAGATCTTGACCAAACAAAATTTCAACTTAAATACACAAAACAAATAATAGAAGTTTCTACGAGCAAGGTCTTGACATGGAGATTGAGTGTTTTTCCCACAATGAAAATGGAAACATCTCCCAAACACAGGATGGGAACTCAGAGATCTTTAGTTCAACCAGTGAATTAATAAGACATAGACAGATTTCAGAGTAGTCTCTCTGTTGGAAAACAGCAGAATCTTGTGGTGTTTCCTGACCTTAGATTCAATCTGCCTGACTTTGCACTCTAAATATCTACATCTGAACCTTTATTCTCAGCTGTCCATTTTGTCAATAGGGAGAAACAAGCTCTTTTAGAACATGATTCATCTGATCCATTGTAGACATCTGCCTTGGGTGAAACCGAGTTGTCCTGGCAATGACTCCATCTCTCAAGGATTGCAAAGGGACGCCAGGGCGACCAACTCTGGTGAAACAATTTACAGAGGTGGCACATAAATTTGAATGAATGAATCTTCCTTCATGTGTCAAAGGTGTGAAATGCCCCCAGTGAAGCAAGAAGCAGAAACCGAGTGGGAAGTAATAATTTGTTTGTACGGTCTTTATTTGTGTCTCTGTCACTGCAATGTTAATAATGTACAATGTAATTTAGAGTACAGGTTTGGCCCAGATCAATTTTCTCCCATTTCTTTTGCTAAGGAATCTTAGCAGTCCATATAATAGCACAAAACTCAGTTTTGGAGGATGAAATAAAGTCAAGATGCAGGCTGTCCTCTTGTTTATACTCTGTAAAGAAAATTAATTCACTATACAAAAAAAGGACTGGCACTAAATGTGATCCTGTTGTGTGAATTTGAGGAAGATGCTTATTCCTGGGGGATGATTATCTTCTTTTCTTGCAGAGCAAATGATAAGCATGTTGACTATTATAAATTATTAACTTGAGGTTAATTGCATAGGTTAGATGCTTAGTGGATAAATCAGAGAATGAATTATTCTCTCAAAGATAAGAAATAAAAGCAGTAGTGTAAACTATGTAAAATGCTCTTTTCTAATTCATCCTGAGAATAAGATGAGGACTAAACAAATATGTGAACTAGTGGGAATTGAAAAATCAAAGTGAAGTTGTAAAAATCATAAAAATCAGTAGTGCTGTAATGAAAGATGTTAAAACTTGGGAAAAATATTTGCAGTACTTTATATTTCCTTGTCAGTCACCGGTTGGAGGGTCTTCACTTACATACCTGTATTAATCTTCTTAAGGTTCTTGTATTTTTCTTTTTTTTTTCTTCTTTGAGACTATTTCTGCGTTCACTGAGTATGTTTTTCTGATAGAAAATAAAATAAAGCTATGGCTTGCATGGTAACAGGCTTCCTAAATCTGTACAAGAGCACTGAAGGCCTGATAATATTCAAAATATGGTCACCTGTGTTTTTCCACATGAAGCATTTATCTCTGTCTTGAAGAGACCATCTACAGTCTTCTTAACTACACTAGCGGCCAATTTTACGTAGAAAATTTCTATCTTCCTTGTTCAATTCCTTTTCATATTTTTAGTTTCAACATTATTGCAGTCATTGGCTACATCTATCAAAACAGGAAGCAAAAAGCTGTCCAAACAAAATGTACTAAACCAGATACATCCCATGATGAGAACTTGTGGGGCATTGATTTCCTAGCGCCCACATGGGCACACCACAGCCCATTCTCTCCCTGCCATGTTCATAGAGGAAAAATACAAATAAGAAATGTGCATAACATTTTAAATAGCAGATATGGAAGATGTTGTAGAAGTCAACACAAAAAGAAAAATATTTTTAGTCACAAACATAACAAAACACTGATGAGGATAAAGCAAAAATCACATTAACTAGTAGGTGTGCCAAGAGGAGATGGAGCACTGGGGACTGGAAATTTCAAGAAAATGTGTAGGGCTGGCAGGTCTTTCTAAGCAGAAAGTAACTGTGTTGAACAGCCTCCAGTGTTCAGGAGATAAGGTTGCTCATAAACTGGCTGTGTCTGTGAAAGAATCTGTGAAAAGATCTCATGAAAAAAGATCTCATGAGAAACAGAATCACCACCATGAAGTGCCCTATTGTGCCCATCTAATGAAAGAACCTCTCCTGCGAGGAGATTCCCAATGCTCTCCCCGTGAAGCAGAATCATATGGAGAAAGCTGTCAGATGTGAAAAAGTCTACTCCAGGTAAAGGGTGACGCAATGGGGGAGAAAAATCCCAACTGCATAAAATTCTAAAACTTTTGATTGTTCTTCTACCAGTTTTTAAGATTGTCACTACTTTTTTACAGATAGAAAAAAATATAATGAAGACTCATCATTTCCTCAGGAATGGCTTAATCTTAGCAGCCATCTTACACTGAAGATATTTGACAATACATATATGTTGGTGGTTGTGGGTTTTTTTTTTTTGTATTTGCTTTTGCCATGTTGCTTAATGTGTTCCTGAAAAAAATATTTATTATTAATTCACTGAGGATGAAATAAAAATCTGAATAGAGTAATATATGCATTACTTTTCCATCTCTGGAGACCCAGTTTCAGGCTCTAATGAGATTTCTACCAAAAAAAAAAAAAAAAAAAAAGTACAATATTTGACTACAATGATATTTCAGGTCATGATTAAATTACTTATTTCAATGTTTTGGGACCTATTTAATATGCTTGCTACTCTCTGTTACATATTTTCGTAATGCTGAAATCTTGTTGTTACAGATTTTATCAAACTAGCGCAAATATACAATGCTGGACCAAAGTAAAATACAATAACTCTGATGTAGGTTTTCATCTCTAAAATGGACATCTGAAGCAATCTTTTTCTCCTTTTTTTTTTTCTTGTGAGATTTAGAACAACTAAAATTCAAGGCATTAACATTCAGGTTGTTTATGATATTACAAAATAATTTTTTTTTGAAATGAGTAGTAGCTTAAAGTGTGAGGCATTTTTGGAAATCATGCAAGTCTTTCTTTCCTGGCAAATTTGTATGCCAGCTGAGGCACAGCAAGGCAGAGAGACTACAATTAAATCAGAAAAAATATTATTATAATGTCCAGTTCAGGTTCTCAGCAGTCCAGGTAAGAAATTTTTAGCATTCCCAATATATATAAAATACCCTTCAAAAACTCTACAATAAGCTTAACACACTTTCTTAAAATAACTTGAATTTTTAAATTGACTGACCTGCAAAGATATTTAGAAAAAACTCTGAGTATCTAATCTCATGACCATATCAATAATCCAATGATTATAAAACTCGCAAGTATTTGTCTAAGGGTCTATAATAGCTTAGTTAAACATGAAAAGACAGCCATGAAAAATAACAGAAATATCTAGTAAGAGATTGTAGTCCCAGTTTTGATGAATTAAATGCAGACTGCAGTCAGAGACAGAGCCATTTGCAAACTACTTGTTAAAATGCTCTGGATTCAAATTGAAATAAGCATTTAATTACCAGGCTGAGAGCAGTCATAGTAGCAGTTTGTAATCTGGGGTCTTGGTTCAGAAATTGCTTCCCAATGAAGGAAAATATGCACATGTTTAAATTTAATTTCAGAAGCATGTTTGCATATACCTAAAATTAAGAATGTGCTCAGTTAATGAACTTGAATCTATCTTCAAAGGCTAGAGTCTAAAATCCTGTTTTGCAGATTAGATTTAAAGTTGCCTAGACACACTAGTTTTATCACATGCTACGACTGAGTTTTGTTCATCTTGTTTTCATTACTATATCAATTTTTTTTTATGTCCATTTCAAGTAGCTTCCTTTGAGTCAGTCATGCATCATGTTTGTTTCTAATTTTTGTGTGGTCTCTATAAAGATACTAACTACCTGAACATTGGAAAATGAATAAATTGATGCATTAAAATTTTTTAGAACAGAAGCTGTCCTTAAAACAGGGTCTTATAATAAATTGAGCCATATAGTTAATTTTACAAAGTCTTAATAAAGAATTCTGGGTTTTTATCAAAAGTCCAAAGAATATTATTTAATGCTGATAAAAACACATGCACTTCAGCTGTTTGGGAAAGAGCCTGAAAGGCTCGTACAGATGGAGAGAAACATTGAGTGAGAGCGAGTGAAAGATACTGATGCATTTTATGTGTTCAGTTTCCAGAGGGAAATTAAAAGGCTGAATTCAATCATGTTCCCAAAGGACAGGTGGCAGTATATATATATATCCCTGAACCTCATAATTCAGTAGCATTAACTGAGCAAAGAGGTCAATGATAAAATAGGCTCACATCCATAGACAAGTGCTGCATCCTGTGAGGCAGATTCAACACATTGCATGCTGTCGCTCTCTTATGTACACCTCAAAAGAATTTGAGGGATGTGATAGTCAGTTCAGGAATGACAGACACAACAAATACCCACCTCCAGTGAAGACTGCTCACTTTGCTGAGTTGGTTATTTCCTAACCATGGGAGGGGAGGGAGGTTTACCTCTAAAACTGGGATTCACAGCAGTCAAGAGGAGGAGTGTTGGGATGTGGGAATCAGATGAGAAATACCAGGTTGTGGCTGCAGTGGTATCTGCTTTGTGGGCTCAAGCACCTGTGGCAGGCTGCAGATCAAAGCTTGCTGTTTTGTGACCTATAGTACAAGCAATACAAAATTAGAGAGGGCTACCGTGGATCATTTCTAAGTTGAGGATTTCTTTTTCTACAGAAAAATACATAAACACAACAAACTTCACCTCTCTTCATACCTGGCCAGTAAGCTATAGCTTCTTCCCTTCCTGGCTCTAAATTAGCAGATGACAAGTTATTTCATAGAATCATAGAAACATAGAAT
>NW_008632160.1:0-259 GCF_000691845.1 Merops nubicus
CCGGAGGCACCGGCGGCCCCGGCCGGGCGGTTCGTCCTCCCCCGCGGGGCAAAAGCTCCCGTGAAGTCAGCCCCCGAACCCGACGCGACGCGGCTTCCAAAACCGCAGCCGTGCCGCGTCTCATCTCCGAGGAACTCTGCCGCTGAAGTTAAAAATACGCTCCAGTGCACTAAACATAACCGATGAAGAGTTTGTGCAAATATGTTGCGCTGGAAACTTTTCGGATCCGTGTAGGTCTCTCAGCGGGAGGGGAGAGCGG
>NW_008632161.1:0-16969 GCF_000691845.1 Merops nubicus
TTCTATGATTCTATGATTCTATCTTCTTTCTGATTCATGTGATAAGATTCTAGCCTGCAGTGTTACTAATCCAAGAGAAAGCAACGAATCTTCTTATGCCTTTATTTCCAATCCTGTAAAATACACTACAAACAAAAAAACAGTAGCAACTAGGAGCCAGAATACTCAATCAGGCGCTCGTTGCTTAGGCAGTATTCTCAGTGACTTCTGTGGCAGTTTTGCCTCTGTCAGAATGCAAGGATTTGGTTTCAGTTTTGTTTGAGGCTAGGGGCTTGAGATGTCCCTGCAAGCATGGATCTTTTCTCTGCAGAAACCAGTTTGGACATGTACAGGCATCACAGGAGAAGGGCCTGGCACAAGCTGAGCTGTGCTGAACAGACATTCAGTGCTAAAAAACCAGGGTCTGAGTGCAGATGTGAGGTGTGATTAATGTGAGGGGCTGAGAAGGAACTGGAACAGGTTGGATGCTGCAGGTCAGAGGCAGTCAGTCCAAAAATCAGTTCATGAAAAGCTTGTGTAACACTTGCCTGGATTGATCTTGTGGCCACAGGCAGTCACTTGCTTTCTGAAGAACTGCAGTAATTAATGCACTTCAAACAGGAAAGAGGTCATTGCTTGTGGTACAGTAAGTTCTTTAGTGGAAATGCATTCCTTCAGTACTGAAGCATGTTTAAACTCCCTTTGGCTAATATACTGAAAAGGGACTTTGAAACAGTAAACAGATGGAAGGAATATTCTGGAATTTCATTTATTCTGTGATTGGTGGTGTTTGTCTACTCCATTAGACGGTGCTGGTGGGTCCTTCCCTGCTCTCCCCTGCTATCAGCATCCTGATATTTAAGGAATGATACATAGCATTCAGAGAGACAAAACCCTGCAACTAAAAATGCTCATTCCTAACATGGAGAGAAGGGCACAACAATTAAATCCTTAGAGAAGAAAAGAGTGGAAAATACTGGAAAGGCAGGAAAAGAGCAACACTGTTTCCTGGTCAAACCAGAAATTCTTGGTGTGCATTAGCCTATAGTGAAGAAAGCTTGAATCATTAGTCCTTATTAAAGTCCACAACTCAGCTCAGTTTATTTAGAGATGTAGCTGGAAGACCGTTGTTCCAGATAATTGGGACGTGGCCCTCTTCTGTGATGCGGTATCAGTACTCTGTGGTAGTCAGATTTTCCATTAGTTTGGTAGACGAATGGTAAAGCATACAGGGCTAAATTTTGCTTTAGCACATGTACAGAACAACCAGAAGAATCTGTTTGATTTGGACTGGTTCTGTGCAGAGGTGGCTCTGTCACCTTCAGAGCTTCCTGCCTTGTGTTCTTTCTGCCTGATAGTGCTGCTTACAGGATTTTCCTCTGGGAGTGTGGGACCCCATAGCCAGTGAGGACAGAGAGACACGACACTAATGTAGCTCCACAGTCACTTACCACAAGAAAGGAAGGGCTGGATTTGCAGTTATAGGTGGTGGATTTTATTATTTTCTTCCTTCTTTATGTTCTTAAAGATTATTTTAACATGATAAAATGTTGAAGAAATTCTAAAGTAGTAAAATGTTGCAGGACACCAGAATTGGATTTTTTTTTGACAAATAAAATACAATTTATTTTTTTTTTTTAAAGCAAGTGATTAAATTTCTTCTATCAAATGATTAAACGTGGGTTATAAAATCTTTAGAACAATTTTTTTTTCCAATAAATCTTCTCTTTATTCAGTTAGATGCTTGCTGCTTAGAGGATAGATAGCTCGTGCCTTATTTAAAGTCTGGATTAGATCAACCCACATGTTAGAGCATATTCCTAACTGTTAATGTCTTTGTTGCTGTTGCCGTCATGACTGAAATTCATGATCTGTAGCTGAAATCAGATGTTACTTAGTACATTCATTTAGCAATAATTCTGACTTTGGTGTCTTCCTCATATTTCAGTTTATGTAAGGTGATTGAGAAAGAAGGGAGGGAATTACAAGGCATGGAAAAAGTACGAAGAGGGACTTGCAGTGAAACTGTGAAGAGGCTTTCCAAGTGGAAGCCCAAGAGCTGTCTGGGGCTTATCCATATCTGTGCAATACTTGCAAGCCTGAGAAATAATTTTTCACAGGGAGTTCTGGGGTGCAATCCGTCATCATTCAAAACAGACCAGCCATTCTCTGAAAGCTATTTAGGTCATGAGATGTCACCACACCTGACCATAAAATCCATCATTCTGGGGAAACCAATGGCCAGTACCTGGCATTACGAAACACAGCGAAGCAGCAGTTGTATTTATCTTTGTTAGAATTGACAGATCGCCCCTGTAGCTTCAGATTAGCCCACACTGACATATCAACTCCATGTATTACAATCCATCAGGGTGATCTCCTTTGGAACAGAGCAGCTGCTACTCTAGCTTGAGGATTTCTGGCATTATTGACAGATTTGGAACTCTGTGAACATATATAAGAAGAAAGGCCCTTTTTGAAATGCTAAACAGCTCTATTCTTTATCCCTAGCAATTATCTTTGGTGTTGGATTGTTCCCTCCTCCCGTCCTTCGTATTTATTTCTTTTCTTGAGTCTGCAAGGATATTTTCTGCTGGTGAACATTTTCAGCCCGTCAGCCTTGCTTCAGTTTGTGCAGCAATGCTCCACAGCCTACAGCAATGCAATTTGCATCCCCTCTTCAGGGTCCCCAGCAGACTGAATAGAAAGTTCAGTTTCTGTACCTCATTGACTCATTAGAGAGTCTTTTGAGCTCACCCAACTTCAAACTAAAACTGTTGCTTCTGCTCAGAGGACAGTTGTAAAGTTACTGGGATGTTGATGGACATCTACTGCAGTTTATGTCAGACCAGGGCTGGTTTAATGGAGTAGGCTGATAAAGAGAGATTTCTTTGCTACACAAAGAAAATAAAGAAATAAATGTTTCTTTTATGTGCTGAGATTTGGCTCTCACTGGTGGGTATTTCTGAGTGTCTGACATTTTATCAGGCAAAAGATAGTATTTTCATTCTCTTTGCCCTGGCTTTGTCCTTCTCGTTCTATTATGTTATTACAAATAAATGGCCACTGATGGTCAATGGTGAGTGCCAAAGCACTGTATGAGCAGGTGGAACCTAAAATGATGCTTCTATAGAGGATACTTCCAAGTATTCCTGAGCCTGAAGTCTTTATCTTTCATAACCTTTGACAGGTTATTCTTCTATTAATCTGTCAAATGGCTTTTTGAATCTAGGCAGACTTTTATTAGCTACAGCGCCTATGGCATGAGTTGCATTGATAAACTACTTTCCACTTGGTAAAATGGAATTCCACTGCTGGACTGATGTCTGAGCAGGTTTAACAGGAGGTTGTTCATGCTCTAAATTACATAGCTGGTAATAATGATTCATAATATTGTAAAGATATCGTTACATTTTATAAAACATGCTAGTAAAAATGTCCAGGCCTGGATGGTATTCAGCCAAGAGTTCTGAAGGCAGTCAGGGATGAACAGATGAATATTAGCATTATTAGATAATTTCTTACTTAAAACCATGTTGTGATCTGGAACATTGCAAGGAGGCTGCTGAGGTTTGTCCAGCCCTTGGGCTTTTCCCTTGCTGCTTGTCTATGTGGACACCAGTGACAGTGCCAGGGAAGACCTGACGTCAAGAATGACTGCATGGTTCTGGAGGTGAGGGTCTGGGGCATGACGGCCTGGGTGTTTTCTCTTAACCGCATGTCATGTCCCAGGTAGCAGGACAGTGACTCAAGTTCACTTATTCCTAGGTCATGAGTAAGGTGAAACAACACCAGGGATCCTCCAATTCACAGAATACAACTTTGTTTACTAACAATAGTAGTGGTGTTAAAAGAGTACAACTTTAGGTGCTCACAATGATATTGATGTGGTAAGAAAATAACTTCAGGTGTGGTGTGATCAGAAAATAACTTTAGGTGATCACAACAGTATTGGCAAAATGCCACATCAACAAACCTTGCAATATATAATCATTTTGGCCTTACTATTTATGTTATGAAAAGGGAAATGGGGAGAGGGGAAAAAAGAAAAAAAAAGTGGAAAAGAGAAAAAAGTAGTTGTTTTTACCAGTCCTGAGTCCAGCATTGTTCCAGCCAGCCTGGGGGGCACCACCTGGGGCCTGATCTGTGCCCTTATAGAGGGCACTTACTCCTCCTCTGGGCAGGCGTTTGGACTCTGATGTTAATTAGCTGTCATGTGCGGTCTGTGTTTCCAGAATCTTCTTGGAAAGGGATTGATGGTCTTGTCAGACCAGTCTGTGTTCTGGAGTCTTCTTTCATGGCACATGTGTTATGAAAACAATTGTCTCTGCCCCACTGGCTCCCCATGTGGTTGCTCAGGGCAGGGAAGCCCAGCACCAGAAAAGTGCTGCCCCACCTCCACAGGGCCTCCCCTGCTCTGACCATGTCTTCCTGTTCCTGCAACCCCAGAGTCATCACAAAATTTGTTCCCCAGATTCAACAGTCACCGAACTTCTTCAGTGAATGTCTGAGACCAACTCCTATTCCACTTGACTCTTAGAAACAGCTAAATTATTATTATTAAAGAGCAAGAGTCATCTTGAGGCATGGAAAACTTTATTTGGAACAGTTTGCATTTTGGTGGTTTTATACTGAAATATGAATTTTAGAAGAATGATTAGGCAACCTTACTGATTTTGTGCTTATCAGCTCTGCTTAAAATTGCAGTCTGATCTAAAAATATAAGTCTAGAATTTTTGAAATCTGCTGTACTGTATTTTTTTAGATCACATTATTCAGACAAGAAGGGGTAGCAGAACCTTAATACGAGACCTTAACAGATCTTAAGAGATGCTCAATAAATAATTACAAACTAGTCACTAGCAATGGTTGCTAGTGGAAGGTACTCCATTAAACTCAAATAACCTGGTATGCTTCAAACTTCATATCATGGTGCATTATAACCAGCATTATTATTATTATTATTATTATCCTTATTATTATTCCAGACATGTAAGTGCTGGAACAAACATTGCTACTGCTCAAGTGTATGGTATCATTGATAGGAGAAAAAAAGCTGTAGAAGATCTCAAGAAAGCTTCTGGAAACTGTGTTCAGGAGATTTTTGGTATGTGTGCTTGTAGAAAAGCCCTCTGAGAAGTGAATGAGTTTTACTTTTCATCCTGATGCTGTTTATCATGTTTCCTTATCTAAGACACGAGAAGCACGAAGTACGTACAGTGACAAAAGTAATGCAACTCCAGTGCCTTCCCCAGTGCCATGCTTGAGTGTGGCCCCATGGTTCAACAGCAGACCAGGCTCCTGCATCTGAAGGTCTGCCACTAGCTTCCTGTGTAAGTGTGGGACAAATTGCTTCACTTCTTTTGGCTTTATTTTTTCTCACCTGTAAGCAGTAGCTGACTTAAAGGAGATGCTGTGAAATAGTGCTTATGGATATTTATGATCTTGGAATGTTAAATTAAAGTCCTGGCAAGATTAAGTTTTTGTTCTTTGGTAGTTGGCTTCAGGTATGATTGAACTGAAGTTCTAAGTAGAACATATGAAAGTTTTCATCAGAGCTGAGGTTCTTTAAATTTTGATTAATCTGACCTCTTGGTAAATAACTACAAAGGAATACTGTTCTCTTTCTGTTGCACTGAACTGAACATATAGTGAAAGTTTAATGGAGACAGGATCATCAAAAGGATGATGGAGAGAGTTATTTTCACAGCGGCACTTACTTATTTTAATTCTGTCCCTATCCTTACTTACCATCTCACAAATGCTGATGAACAATCAGCGCATTCCTGGTATGCTTACTACATTTTCTTTCAATTTTCTTTCGTGAAGATGGATCTATGATGTTATTAGTAGATGTATATAGTTTTTTCTTCTTGCAGATAGAGGAAGAACTGAGATGCTCATCAGAAGTTTTGAAAACATTTCTGAATTGGTGATGGGAGATGGCAGTTTCTTACTACCTGGCAACTGGTCTCGATCCCAGTCAGTTAGGTTGTAGCTGCAAGTGAAAGCATCCAACATATTTTTAATGGTTTATGTGAAAGGAGTAATTGGATTTTATTTTTTACAATATTTTGTAACATTATAAATACTACCTGCATTGCTATAAGTGAGTAGTGTAGTTTGTCTTTTATGTTTTGCTAAGTCAAAAGCTCTTGTATAGTTAGTGATACAAAAAGGCTTTTACCTGAGGAGCAATAAGGGATACCAGCAAGAACGTGATTGTCCCAGTAGCCTTTGATAACTTGCCAAGGTGATTGTACCATCTAGTGTTGATGTAGCCTTAATGGGACGTGTGCTCCAGTAGCAGGAAATGTCATTCTAATTTGCACACCAGCTGATGTTCTTAGAAGGAAAGTGGGGCCTCAGTGACCCACAGGAACTAAACCCATCTCACAGAGCTGAATTTTCTGTTGACTCAGAAAAAGAACAGAGAGAATTCTGGCTCCTCATTCTTGGAGATAGTTCTCATTTTGCCAAACTCAGCATAATGAACTATACCCATACCTAAAGTTATCTCATTTAGCTTTTTATATATTTCATATATTTGCTGCATAAACCCTTTCATTATTTGTACTGCTTTTACTTGAATTCATTTATTGGAGAGCCTGTGCATCCCGTTCAGGCCTAAGGCATCTATAGAAAAGCTCCCAGTCAATTTAATGGGATCAAAATAGAAAAAGACATATAATAATTTATGAAGAATATTATCTGTGCTAGTATATCCCTGAAACTAAACACTGCTTTATGATTAATAATGAATGTTGCTGGTATATTTCATTAATGTTGTAACCTAGCCATTCTTCTTGGAGCCTCAAGCCTGAAGAGAACAAAGGAAAGAAATTAAAAGGGTGTTCTTGTACCAGTTTGAGATTAGTTTCTACCGCTGCTTTCCATGTCATGGTCTTTGTAGCACTCATATTAATCTAGATGCTATTCAATGATGGGATAAGCTGGTGGATGTAATTATAGGGTGTTTATTTGTACTTCAGCCAACCATGGTGAAAATATTGATTTGTTTATGATTTCTTATTCTTTGGTGTAAAGTTACTCTTAAGAATGACTGCTGAAAAAATTTACTGCAGCCATAACTTGTGGATGCAATGAGTATAGTGTAGCTAACTGGAAATCTGTTAAATAATTTACTACAGCTAATAGTAATAAATACTGAGGAATGACTAATAGCTCATCTTCAGTTGCATAAAAGCCCCTGGTCACTGTGGAACCTCGGCAGTTGCACCTATTCTTTGTTACTTTTGCACATAACATTCCTACCTGCATCATATCTTTCTCACGGAGATATTTAACCATTTTCCATTTATTACTTTCTTCCTTTTTCAGCTACAGGTTGGTCAGTATGTAGTTATTGCACTAATCCTTGATTACACACGTATATTTGTTTCTGTAAAATACTTCCATAATAAAGATAACTTCAAAAATGTTTCAGTATAAGGTACGGTATCTCTTGTGATACCTAAAGAATGTGATATCCAATAGTTAATGATGGTACAACTCTATAATTAAGTGAGGGTCTGTCTCCCTGTGACTTAGTAATGCTGTTTGATCATTTTGTCTCAGTTCATTACCATGAGGAAATCAGCTACTACTTCTCATTATGACATTTTTAAGCTTACTTATCTCAACTTTGCTTATTTTGCAAGTTACAAGTGAGCAGTTTAATAAATTGCATCACTGTAGTAGAAACCTGATACTTTGAATCTTTATTATTGATAGTGGCTGTTGATTTATACATTTAAAACATCACATTAGAAGAGTGGTTTTGAGTCATCTCTGAGATGTTTACTGTTTTTTATAAGCTAGCAGTTTTTTTGTCATGACCTGGAAAAGGCTGACAGCCAGGGTAATCAGAATGATGCCTTAAGGGATGATAGTGCCACCTGAACATAATGCATCTGAATTCACTGCTGCATAGAAGACTCCTCAGCTGTTATTTAACAATTTGAAAACACAGAGGAACATAGTTCTGGCAAAAAGATACATTTCAGAAAGAATGTTAATAACAGGGCATAAGACAGTTATGCAAAGTGCCAGAAAAGTGATCACCGTCTTAAGAGAGGAAATAGAATTCAGTGAAATTTGAAAGGAAATGAGTGGAATGCAATGATTTTCTAATATTTTTAATGAGAATTCTTGCATATTCCTTTAAAACACATGGAAATATTCATGGACATTTTCAGTATTAACAGATTTTGGTACCAAGTATGTTTTCAAGCAGCATGTGTAACTTGAAAATGCTACAGTGGAGATCGGAAATGCGTTGAAGCCTCAAAGAATATCATAGAGGATTTTAGATGAGGACTAATTTGGACAGAGAACTGAAAACTGAGAATGCCTTTCTAGAGGTGTGACTGAAGACTTAAATTATAACCTATAAAGGAAAAATTAAACTTTATGAAAATAATGACTTAAAAGTCATAATAATTTTCCTTTTTTTTTTTTGTTCTACTGTGTGCTTAGTCAATGCCATCATCACTCTTTTCTGTCTGTAGTTAATGTCCTGAAGGAGGTGAGATGTCTTTTATCTAAACCTTATCATTATAATCATAAGGAAAGTGCTTCAGAATACTATGCCTAGTATTAATGTTATCTATTATTCTTGTAACTAATATCCAGTATGACCCAATGAGGTGATGTTTCAGGCTTGTGAAATATTAGTTAGTCTATAGGCTATGTCAGATATCAACAAAATTGCTCTGCAAGAAGCTTAGTCTTTACTTCTGTAAAGAAACATAAAAAGAGCTAACAGAGAATGGAGGTATTGTACAGATAGCGTGTAAGAACAACCCTGCTGGCTCAGATCAAAGGTTTACCTGTCTAAATAGTCTATTTTAACAGGACGCGTCAGCAGTTGTTTAGAAAAAATAGCATAAAAGCAAAATAAACTTCCCCAAAATACTCTCCCAGGTACTGAACCTTTCAGTGGATTTGTCAGAAAAGCCAATTCATGACAGATCTATGGAAGACACTATGTACCTATATTTTCATATTTTAGTCAGTTGTTTTTTTTTTTTTTTGTGGATGTACAGAGAAGAATTGAGGACTTGGTTAGCATTTAAGTATAAGGCAAACAAAATGGTGGACAGAAAAGAGAGTGAAATGGAGATCTTGATGAAATGAGAAACAGGTAATTGTTGACAATGAATTTTGGAGTTTGAAGTAGGAGTGTCCCAGCAGGACTGCTGAGGGGCTGAGAAGAATATCCAGTAGAAAGTGGAGCAGGGTGGTTTCAAAGCTTGAAATGACAGGAAAAAAATTATTTGACTGACAACAGAACGAGAGATGAGAATTTAAACACCCCCATGCCCCCATGTGTTTCTTTTGGCTATATGTTTTTCTTCTTTATGACCTTGCTTAAATACCCCAAAAATGTGCTTGTACAATCTAGTACTTTTGTTTCAGCTGAGCTAGTGCTTTAAAGGTGGCCAGCTCTGGAACCTGCCTTACCAAACTCATCATTATTTGTTGTTGGCAATCAGTAAATCCCAGATGCTGTATCTTTGGGTCAAAGACTTTGCTTGCAGGATCATGGTGATTTTTACTGGGTTCTTGATGTCCCTTTATATGCTATATAACAAACCCCAGCAGAAAAATCCACTGTCAAAAATTGGGTGTATTGACTTTGGTGGAGTAAATCACATTCTGGAAATAAAGATCCTGTTTTCATATAAAATTCCTTGATTTAGAAAAAGGAAGAAAAAAAAGAAAATCAAATGCCGAAATAATAGGTTGTGGATATTTTTTTTTAGGGGAATTGTATGTTATGAGACCCTGAGGTGCTTATAGCTCTTCAAACTGTTATTAACCAGCAAGGCCCTTTTATCCTCATATTCAGAAGAAAAGAGCTGTGCTTTATGTTTTTATTTTTAAACAAATCAACCCAGAGAGGTGAAAATTTGCTGCATTTCTTTTAGAGACCAATGGTTGTTTTCTGTTTAGGCCACACTAGAGATTGAAGGTAAAAAGAAAAGGAATTTTTAATAGTGCTGAATTGACTGTTTTTGTTCATTTTACAGTATCTTGCTTTCCTGACATGTTTACTTTACAAATGCTTCAGCTCATGGCCATGACTTATTTTGAATGGTAAAGTATATAATTAACGTCAAGGTGAACGGCGATTATGCTTGTGAATACTGCTCTAAGCCCTCCAGAAACCACTTATGAAGCCAATTTAGGTCACACATGGTTCAGTCTCTCAGAAATCTTTCTTAATAAAGCCCCAAGGCACTCTTTTTTACTGAGCAATTAACAGAAAGCTAGTTCCTCGTGTTATTGTGGGGAAATGGTAATTTGTGGAGAAGGGGGAGGTACCATGAGACACATACGTTTCTTCACACAGCTCTGCTGAAAGCTGAAAATGCAGTTTAAATGTGAACTTAAGGTGGGGAACAACAGAGGTCAAAAATGCTACAATGAAAGTGCTTATATGTTAAGTACAGTGGTTTAAGTTTGAGATTTTCCATTGCCTTCTATATTTTTTTTTTTTCCTGACTGTTTGAATACGTTTCCCAAGAAGCCTCCCCATGAAGCCATGCCGAAGAGGAATGGTTCCCAGCTTTTGGAATATCTGTTGCACCATCACAGCCTTTGGAGATCCTTGCCTGTGCAAGTACATACTGCCAATTTGAGAACTGCAAAATGGCATAAGCAGTAGACTGATTTTCAGTCATCAATTTCAGAAACCCACTCCTAGAAAACCATGGGTTTATTCACCCTGGGAACATGGCAGTCGTTTACTCCAGTCTGGTTCTTGCCAATGTAGACAGAAACAAGCTGCATACGAAGACGTACAATAACAATATGCAATAACCGTGTGTTTTCATGTGACACTGGAGCACCTGTTATCATCTTGATATATTTGCCTTTCAACTTGGACCTCTCAAGCTGGCTAGACTATGGACTTCTATGTAAAACATCCGTACCATGTTTCTGCCAAAACATGGTTTTGTGTCATTAGTTGCTGAATTCTCTGGACCAAGAAAATTCCCACTAGTATGCTTATTAGTAAGAGAATCAATTATATCAGTCTAATAATCAGACACAATTGAGTAAGTGCTCCAACCTTTAAATTCTCACGATGGAGAGAAGTGTTCTTACTGAGCCAAGACCTGATACAGTGGTGGTTTATATTAAACAGTTGTTGTCAGCATTTATGAGGAAAGAAATAAAGATTTACTGTAGTTGTTTGATCAATTATATTTCTGCTGTTTATTTTAACATGTAGTCTTAGGATGGTTTCATTTTCATGTATATCTAAACTTTGTAGATGTCCACACAGGATGACCAAAATTTGCAGCTGAGTTGTGGTTTGAAGACATAGTTACTCCTGTGCTGTATATAGAATTTAATTCAATGAACTTGGTGGCAGTTCCCTTGGTGTTGGATATAAGACAAAGCCACTGCAGTGGTGCTTCATGCCAGAAGGGATGGCAGTTCACTCTACAGTAGCAATGTAGTCATAAGGACTCCAGAATAATTTGAAAGCTATTGTTTTGTTATGAAAAATGTACGAATCCACTGCCCATGTAGAACAAAGTACAGAGTTAAATGCCCTTCTACTAGAAGGCAGAGGCCAAGTGTTGGTTAGCATGGGTGGTTCCCATGTGGTTTATCATTCATCCATTCTGTCACTCCCCAGCTATCCTCTGAATACACAACAGCAGTGGAGGTCAGACTGGTGTTCAGCGGGAGCTGAGCATTGAGCTCTGATGTCCTCTGGCCATGACATCTCTTGCTGACTCTCTAGTGCTGACTGTTCTCTGAAAAAAGGAGGACAGCACTGGCCTCCCTCCAGGCAGAGTTGGGATTCTATGAGGGATTACTGCTGCTCGGTACAGACAGGCAGGTGTTAAGGCTTTAGGCTGTCTTAACTACTTGCTGCATGCAGAAGCTGCTCTGATATTTGGATGACCAGTCAGTCACACAGCCTGTAGCACAAGAAAGGCAGGAAGATAAGGCCCTAATCATTAATTGCCAAGAGGGTAGTTTTCAGTGCTGTTTTAGATTAAAAATACTGCCTGTGAGGCTTCTGCTAGTGGCAGAGAGGAGATTTCTAGAAGTGGTAATACTGGGTTGAAGGGTTATGCATTAGTATAGTGTCCTTCCACTGTTGAGAACTGGCTTGTTTAGGGGACTTTTTACACTCAGAAGACTCAAGGGACATGAAATTCATCTTGGTACATGATGTCCCCTTGAACTGAAGCTACCTAAACAGCTGTCTACACTTTTAACCTTCTGGGCCTCATTGCCCTGAGTATAGTTTACTTGTCTGGTGTTTGATCCCATACGTCAGTACTGACTGGCCCACTGATCTGCTTCCCCTACAATTATCTCTGTGCTGTCTCCCTTTTACACAGAACACCCTCCCCTTCCCCTTGTGAGCTCTCTTCTTATGCAGAAACCTTCTGCTAATTATTTTTGTGGTGTTGACAGGAAACGAGTGAACACTAATGAGGCAGTTAGATGGAGCTGACAGTTCAATTATTTATTTTTGAAGAATGCATATATTAAAGAATTAAAATTGGATGGGCCATATCCATATCTGCTACTGCTCGTTTATGTTACGAGAGTAGCTCTGAATTGCACCAGAGTTAATGTGTGCGTGGCTTTTTTTTTTTTTTTTTTTTAATGGTAATTGATTTTTCTGGAATTCTTGCTTCTGAGGGTAAAATATGTTATGGGTGCTGTTTCAGCACATATAAATGATAATCAAGAAATGTTGCTGGCATTGTATGCAACTATTGGTACACAGATGGCTATCAGTGGAGTACCTGGAGCACCAGGAGTGCGTGGCAGCAGCTCTGTGAAGCTGCAGTGTGTGCTCTCGGGGGGGTGTGTGCTGTCTGAGCCGGCGCTGGCAGGATGTCCAGCAGTATGGATGGTAAGTTTTCCAGCCTGGTACCCTGGGGCACTTTGCAGCTTCTCTCTGTGGTGGAGATCACATCAATAGTTTGTCATTCAAAAGTTTTCAAAACAAGAGTGCTATTAATGAAAAGACATAATTATCACTGTTCAAAATAACACACTCACCTATTTTTCAGCTGGGCCTAGAGCAAATTGTCCTAAGCACACATATTTTATTAAGCATTCTCTCTTGTTTCAGCAGCATCCCAAGCAACCACGAGATAAAACTGCAAAAGCCTCTTCTTGGACTGAAATGTTGTGTCTTCTGGATAAAGCTTAGGTTAAGTCTCAGGACAATGGTTGACCTTGGGTAGACTTTCAAAATCAGAGCTATTCCTCTGTTCTTCTTTTGATGTTCTTTGTAATTTTGTTTTCAATCACTTCATGTGAACTATAGGATGTTGAGTGAAGAAATGGCAAAAAATTTTATGAGGACAGTGAGACTGGTCAGTACCTCTCTCAGCTGAAATCCCCTCACACATGATTTGAAGGCAGATGAGGAGCCAAAGTAATTTCTCACATAAAGCTGCTTGAGAAGAGGAATTCTAGGTGATTAAAACTGTCTGTAATATGCCTGTGCTTGTTTATTTTCCTTCCTTTTCTTTGCAATGGATGTTAGTGGAAAGAGACTGCTATAGGTGGTTGATGTTGTAGTTCTGGACTTATGCCCATAGGTGCTTAGGTGTTTGAACCTTTATTTCTGTAGCTATTAAAGTTTCCATTCATCTGTTTTTGTAATGCACACATGAGGAAAAATCAGGACAGTGTACAACTTGGGTAAACTTTCAAGTTTGTGTATAGGAAAGTTTTTTAGCTCTAAGTAGGGCAAGGAACTGCTCGCAGCTGTGGAGACTCTTTGTACAGCATAGAATTCTAGTTCAAATGCAGTCCAGGTCACTAGTGCTTGTTGCTCAGTTTTTTGAGCTACTAGAAGGCAGGAGAAGATATTAGTGCTGGTCCCCTGGCTGACACTGTCACCTGAAAAACAAGACAGAATAAACTAAGGGGTATGAACTCCTCTGTCATCTGTAGAGTTGGTCCCATCTCACTGGACAGACAGCAGTGCAACTGGCTGTATTTTACTTAACCAGTAGATGGAAGTGTTTAGTCCCCAGCTAGAACTGTCAACCAAGCATGAAAGTGACTTCTAAAAATTTATACCAATTTATAGCTGGCTGAGATTTTAATTTTATTTGAAGACAATTATCAGTAGAGAGGTCATCTGCTTGCTTGGCTGACACCAGTTCCAGGCTGTGTATACAGTATAGCAAAGTATCAGCACTTCTAGGAAATTGGATGTACTCTGTGTAAAGCATTTATTCTTGGAACATAAAACCCTTCTCAGAGCCAGTTCAAGACACTAGGTGCACTAGGTGAAGCAAGTGCTGACCAAAGGGCATGAGTCTGATGGGCACTGCTGGTGATCTGTTTTGCCTATGTTGGGTATGGCATCAACTGTACTAGCCTGAGCAATGAAGATGCTATCACTTGCTGTGCCCACTTCCTCTACTGCTGTCTCTTCCCATGCCTAGGATGTGCCCTGGAGAGAGGTGCTTGTGAGTACCTAGAGGGCAGGGGTCAAGAGGGTGGGGCCAGTGGTGCCCAGCAACAGGACAAGGGGCAACGAGCACAAAGTGGAACACAGGAAGTGCTGTCTGAACATGAGGGAAAAGTTCTTTACTTTGAGGGTGACGGAGCACTGGAACAGGCTGCCCAGAGAAGTTGTGGAGTCTCCTTCTCTGGGGACTTTCAAAACCTGCCTGGATGTGTCCCTGTGCAACCTGCTGTACGTCCACCTGCTTTGGCAGGGGGTTTGGACTAGATGATTCCTAGAGGTCCCTGCAGCCCATACCACTCTGTGATTCTGTGAGAGGGGATTATAGCCAAAACTAGTAGTTTTTGCAGTCTAGGGCATTTTTGCTTAGTCTGTTCTTGAATGCATTGCTGCCAGGCTGCACTTCCAGCTTGAGTCTCTGCTGCATTAGTAGGGGCTTAGGTTTTGTCGAGGAGAGTAGAGAACCAAGACTACAGGTGTGCTGGTGGTGCATTGTACAGCTGATGATGCAGCCTTAGCCTTACTTGTAAATGTTCCCAGATGAGGCCATGTGAGGAGCAGAACACCTTGGAGTTAGGCCGAATGTTACTGCTATGGGTCAGTGAAGTAAAATCTCCATGTGCTGTCATTTGGATAGGCTGTTAGTTACTTTTCTCTGAAGGTATTGCACTCACTTGCTATATGCTACTACACAGCTGGCTAAAGACAACCTTTTGCTTAGTTCATTGATTGGTTTGTGTACTGCTTTGAAGACCATTAGCATCTGTACGTAAGTAAATAATACAATGTTTGTTGAAGCTGGTATGCACACAAAGATTTACAGGCTGCAACTTGACTAGTTTTCTGTTCTACTCACCCGTTCAGTGTAACCATCGATAATCAGCACTGAAAGAGATTAGAAAAAAGCTGATGTGGAGGGAGAAGGCAGAAAAGTAGTTTATCTGTGAAAATTACCTAGATTCAAAGATAAGAAAGTTGACCCAGTAATAGGTCAGTCTGCAGGGAAGGTGTTGTCACACAGCTCTGCCATGGGAAATTTTGACAGAATCTAGGTCTGCCATCATTCTGCTAATGCAGTCATATATGATGAGCTTTCAAAGGGCATTAGCATATGAACCTCGTGTGTGAGGCAGGACAGCTTCAAAGAACTGGAGTTTCGTATTGTTCCTGTTGATGTGGCTGTGTTAGAGCAAGCAGAGAGATCTCAGAAGCATCTTCAGGCCAATAGGGGATGCAGGGATTACTTGGGCTCCCTACACTCAGCCTTCCTCTCGGTGCATCTTTACAGTACAAGTTTGTAAGAGCACTTGAGATTCAAAAGCATTTTTAATATATTCAATACAGAAGCCATGTATTAAAGAGCAGTATAAGAAAATACCCCTTGCTGTTCTCTGGAACTGAAGGGAAAAAGATTATCAGAAAATCCTGTTCTGAGGTAATGCCTTCACAGTGAAAATACCAAAAGTTTTTAAGCAAGTTCATATCATAAATAGCCAAAGTCCAAGTTGTTTTCTGGTTTTGGTTCAACTGTGTCTCCTGCGAAGTTTCTACATTATGAGAGATTTATTTTCTTGCAATTTTAGTTGAAGTCTAAATTGAAGGAATGTAATGTAGGTATGATGTTACAGGGGAAAAATATTCCACATGATGGAAACCACAACGCTACAATAGAATAGAAAAGACTCCAGAACACATTATTGTATATTCTTTGTCCTGTTGTATGATTTCTCTGAATTTTAAAATAAGGTTGGTTAAGCCTCTGGCGATTGTCTTGGTCTTTGTGTAGACACCATTTAATATCACATTACTGTGCGTGCCATGCTTTACAGACAAGTATTTGGTGTCTCAGGGAATGTATAGTTCAGACAAAGAAGAGAAGAAGTTCAATTGGAGGGTAAGACCTTGTAGAAGATGGAGACATCTAAAAGTTTTTGTCAGAGCAGGTGGTATATCAGAAGTATGTAGGCAGTGACAAATTTGCCTTTTTTTCTTCAGTATTTATTTTCTACCAATGGGAAGCTGATATTTCTGCTTTTGCGTAATTTTTTTTCAGGATCCCTCATATGCTCTTCTGATTTTATTTTTCATATTATCATAAGCTGTGAACTTATGAAGAGAACATGTGCTAATGCTATTTCTGAGAACCACAAGTGGGAACTATTTACATACATTTCAAAAAACCATGTAATTTTTCAGGATGTCTTTAGACTAACTTAGTAGGCAAAAGCAACAAAATAAAGTGGAGAAAGGTATCAAAGTTTAGTTGCCATTGGCTGTAACTGTCACCTACCCTTGAATGCAGGATAATATTATTATTTAATTTATGATACTAATGTGACCATTATCCTGATCGAAGCAACAGCCTTGTGGTGTGTTAGCACAGCACTGAGTACAAAACTAGCTGTACACCAGCTTGCCTCCAGGCTCAAATTCTATGGTTTTGAAACAGTTGGAGAGAAGCAGTTAACAGTGCACATTATTGCTAAATATTTATCATAGAATCATAGGGGTTGG
>NW_008632162.1:0-863 GCF_000691845.1 Merops nubicus
AACGTTAGGCCTGAGAATGAAACAAAGTTTATTTTAGCTGGGCTGTCCTTTGGAGTCTTTGGCTAATAGCTACGGTCTCGCTGTACCTTAAGAGGGCATAATTCAGCTGTGGAAATCAGGTTTGACAGGATTTCAGGTAGTCTAGTAAATGCTTGCTTTAATTTTGGGATTCAAACATTCCACAGCTGAAGAGCTAGATTGTGGTGGAATTGTGAGGGGTGTCTCTACTGCTCAAGTTCTTCCAGCTCCTGTGGGACAAAACCTTAAACTATCAAATGCATCTTTTCCTGATGTGCCTTCTTAAATTTGAGTTTCTGATTGTAGGTAACGGGAGATGGCATTTCCCAGGGAATTACGTGTTTTTCCCCCCAGACATCATATTTTACTGCTTATCTGGGTTTAGTTGAATCTTTTGGTGTTTGCCACCTTTTCAGCTCTGGAGAAGGAAGAGAGATTGTATCAATAAGGCACTGTGGGTATAACCTGCTCCCCACAAAACACTGTGTCAGGGAAACAGAATGAGGAGTTCTGCCTCCGCTTCCTCCAGGACAGAAGGAGCCTTCTCTCTGCCAGTGTGATTGAAGCAGCATCCAAGTAAAGCCACAGTAGCAGCTGGTCCAGGTCCCAGTCTAGCTCCTAGTTTCACTGAACAGCCAAAGAAACCCCAAAGCTGGGCAGAAACCACAGGGAGACCTGTAGTCATGGGAGGAAGGCAGAAGTGAGAAGATGTGAAGGAGTTGAGGGAACTTCATGAAACAAAATACTTTGGAATTTTAAAAACCCCAGAAGTCTAAGCACATTAAAAGAAACAAGAATGTACCTCGGTAGGCATAGGTTGATTTGATCATTTCATTTATGCTCTC
>NW_008632162.1:1268-1759 GCF_000691845.1 Merops nubicus
GCTACACTCCAGTGGCTTGACAGCAAAGTGCATCTCATTGATTGGAAAGCAAAGGAGGAAATGATCACAAATTCTCTTCTTGCGTATTTTTTATCAGGAAGTGTCTTAGAAGAAAGATGTTTCCTTTGAGAAGGGAACTAAATCAATTCTTTGCATGCTGGTTTTGCTAGTGAATGATTTCCTGTGGTTTTATTCAATTTAATTGATTATATTGTTTGCATTAAGGTAATTTTTCCTGTTGGACAGTGTATCTTGTACCTATCAGATAGAGCAGACACCTTATTCCTTCTCTAGTCTGTGGCGGAGGAACCTGTCACTCGTAGGACTACACGTCTTTCTAGAGCCATACATTAAAAAAATATCCAGGGAGGGGGGGATTTGGAGGGTCCCTGGTAGCTCCTGTTGCTCTTCCAGCGCTTTGGGCAGGGCAGTGCTGGGGACACCCAGGCCGTGGTGGGGCAGTGCCCCGAGGAGCCTGTTGGAGGCACATC
>NW_008632163.1:0-517 GCF_000691845.1 Merops nubicus
TGGGGTCATCTCCAGCCCTGCCGTCACCCCCATTTTGTCCCTTGGGTACCCTCCCAGGCTGTCCCCACAGGGTGTCCCCATCCTGATGTCCCAGATGCCCACGTCCCCAGCGTGCTCCCACTGAGATGGGGTGTCCCTGCAGTGTCCCCATCCCCATATCCCCAAAAGGACGGGGTGTCCCTGGGCCATCCCTCTCCCCATGTCCTCCTCCCAACAGGGATGTTCCCATGTCCCTGTGCCCCCTCCCAGCCAGGACACCCCCATCCCCATGTCCCCACTCTATCCCTGTGTTCCCACCCTCAGCAGGCCCGTTCCCATCGGGATGGGCTGTCCCCATGTCCCTGGGCCCCCTCCCAGCCAGGATGTCCCCACGTGTCCCCAGGGGTGGGGTGTCCCGGGGTGTCCCCCGCTGACCAGGCTGACGGCGAACAGGCCGAGGGTGGCCGCGGAGAAGAGTCCCCACTGCAGCGTGGCCCACAGCTTCCAGCAGCACCCACGGGTGCGGGCACACCTGCCA
>NW_008632163.1:593-843 GCF_000691845.1 Merops nubicus
AGTAAACTCCCTCCTAACAGACCCCAAATCCCTGTTGACCCACCCCCCCAATTCTCTATCTCACTCCAATACCCCCATACCCACTCTTAAAATCCTTAACTCATCCCAAACCTTCACCTCAAGTCCCTCCAAGCCCACCCCAAATGCCTCCTAAATTGCCCCAAAATCCCAAATAACCCAAATCCCCCATCTCACCCCAAATTCCCTCCTAACCCACCTTGAATGCCTCTGAAATCCCCCCAAAATCCCC
>NW_008632164.1:0-8485 GCF_000691845.1 Merops nubicus
TAGGAGCGCGGCGCCCGGCGGCGGGGAAGCCGGTAGGGGTCCTGTGGCGCGGCCCCGCTCCCCTTCCCTCTCCTCGCCTCTCCTCTCCGGCGGCATGAGTAATCACTTTTTCCAGCCTTGGCTGTGCCGGCAGGCTGGCCGCGGTCGGAGAAGACAGTGTTTGCGCGGGGCGTGCGGCTGTCACCCTGGTTTTGAGGGAGCCGACTAGGCAGCCTCTATTTCCTCCAGCAGCCGGCCTCCGGAATTGCTGGGACTTGCTGTCCTTCGTCCCCGTGGCTCCATGCGCAGGGCGCTCTCCCAGCCCCGGGCAGAGGCACCGCAACCCGTTTGTTAAGCACGATACATTATACCGTGATTTGTACGAACATAATCTTCATTTGCAGATGTGTGCGCGTTTGTGTAGGGCACCGGCGCCGCTTGGGCAGGATTGCTTGTTCTATGGCTTCTGTAATAGTAGTTGGCTATCTTTAAATAGCCGCAATCTCATTTGAAAGCTTTCATTGTTAAACGATAAGTTAAATACCAGCAGTGACCTTCCTAAAGTACTGGTCGCCTAACAAATACAACCTGAAAGGAGGGGTATCAGTTGAGTATCGAGCAAAAGAACTAGAAGAATGTTTGTTGTCTTGCTTTCAAAAACTTGGTAACAATTAGGCATCGATCCAGCTCTGAAGCCTGCTGCGCTTGGCTGATACCGCTTTGTTGCCACGGTGTATCTTTAGATGTTGCACGAGAGGTTGCAGGAGACCTGCATATCTAAAGCAAGCTGTTGCCCAGGGCTGTAAGCTCGTGAGGTTTGTAGTCCAAAGAAGGTACAAAACCCACCCAAGTTCCTGCCCTGTGGCTGTCTTGCTTACCTTGCTGGAAATTGTATCTGGTTAATCTACCTTCTGCTTGAGTTTCTGGTTGACAGCTGCTGTGGGTGTCAGCATACATGGCTACTGCTGAAAAGCAGCCTCTCTCAATCACACCAATTATTCCCTCAGTCTTCCCGTCGCCAAATCGCCAGTCTGCTCCCCAGTTCATCCGTGCCCTTCTGTCTGCACAGTGGACAGAAGAGCCCTAGCCTTGCTACTTGCTTGACAGCAGCTGTGAATATTCAGGTGGATGAATAGCATCTCCTCCTGTGGGAGAGGAAGAACAGAGAGAGACACTCATTCTGGAGACCTCCATCAGGGGATAAAAGGGGATTGTGGGGTTGGAGACATAACTCCCACAACCTCTCATACAACATCTAACCTCTCCCTCCTACTGTTCCCATCTTTGGGCACTTGGAAGCATCCACTGTCTTCACTAAGGTGCTGGCTTGTTCTATCCATGGGCCTCCTAGACTGCCTTACCTCCTGAAACCCTTCTTGAACACCAAAGGTCACCAAAAGCTTCCATGAAATCCTGTTGACTGTTCACTGCTTCTCTATCACAAATGCTCCAAAACCCTTCTGAGACTCCTCACCTTAGCCTGCCAGTCAGAAGATGATCCTTCAGACTTCTGTCCTGATAGTCCTCTCAATCCTCTACTGTAGCAACAGAAGTTGGGTTTTTTGTTTGTTTATTTGTCTTTGCTATCCTGAGATTCTGATCCATTAGCGGCAGTGTTGAGTTACAATGGTGATGGCAATGATTTCTGGTGCAAATTGTTTGCCATTTTCATCATTTTTTAAGAAAATTCTTTTCCACTCCCACACTGTGTATTACCAATGGCACTGAAATAAAAGATGCCTTTTTTTTGGTATTGGATGTGGCAGGAATAAAATTAAGTTATTCTAAAGCACTAAATGAAATCCTTTGGAAAATATAGGATTCAGAAAAGTTAGAAAGTGTAGTGTAGCTTGGCATAGAAACTGGAGTGAAGACCAAAAGCTGTTAATTGTTTTGCCTGTTAAAATCAGGATTTGACAACTGGGGAAAAAAAAGAAATAACAACCCCCCCCCAACATTTAAATGCAATTATTTTAGGGTTTATGTACACTTTAAGAAAGGCTAGTCTACGTGGAAAACTGTGACCACCTGATGAACACTGTAATTCTCAGGATCTACCCAAGGCAGCTTTGGTACAGTATTTCTAAAATGTGGTTTTAGACAGGTGTCAAGGAAAAAGCATGAGGTAACTAAAGGGGCTTGTTCAGCTTATTTACAGCTCATCTAGTTCAAGGGCCTTGCTTTTAGTTTTTGACACTTTTGATGTTTCATCGGCACCTGTTTTAGCTCCCAGTAACGTGATTGCAAGGGCATGAAGTCCAGCAATGTGTAGGGAGATTTGGGAATGACCTGTGCTTCGCTGCTGCTGCGTCCTGGCCTGCATCTCCCAAACCCCTGGCTTTGGAGGATAGTAGCTCCGCCAGAGCTTGGAGGAGCTACAAGGGAAGTTCTCTTGGTAATTTAGCTCTGCATGAAAATGTCTGGGTCTTCCTCTGCCTCTGTTCTTTTTAAGTTGTTATGGTACAGCCTGCTTAAGCTGTGAATGAACTGTGACTGCCTCATCAAGAAGAGAATCCAGGACTCCCTTAATTTTCGGTCTTGAGGGCCAAAATTCAGATAATTTGAGTGCTTTTTTGTAAGTTAAGAAAGCCTAGCATTAGATTTCATGCAGAAGTTTGCTGTTAGATGTCATTTCCTCTAGGTTCTTCTCTGGTATGTCGTTTGGTAACAGAGAAGATGAACCATAATCATCACAATTTGACTTTGATATATGATATGTTGCTTTTCTCCAACAACTGTATTTTGTCCTTATTCTCATTTTTAATGGGCAAGCGGGAAGAAAATCCTTAAGCTTCAACTATGCACACTATAAATAATGCTGGAACTTTTTACTTCAAAGAAAACAAAGTGGTAGTCACATCTGTGTCATTAAAACAGACCAGATTGAAAGTGTTTGTTCCAGTGTAATGAAATGTTGGTGCTATATGTTGTTTCTTCAAAGCTGAGAAGGAGTGGAGGAGTTCTTACTGTGCAACCTAATAATTAGGACGTTGCAGTAGCAGACAGCAACAAAGAATTAGGCTACTATTAGTTAAGAAAAAAAAAAAAACAAGAAACAAAAAGCCTTTTGTTACTCTGCAGAAGTTTTGATCATCCTATTTAGATATGGAAGCCTGATCTGGGCTTACTCAAGCAGACATTTGAATTTGTAGGAGTTTTTAGTTCTTAAATAGCAAACCTTAGTTTGATCTAAAAGGAGAAGTTTTGACAGTTCTGGTTTTGTGGAAAGCAGAATGGTTTGATTTTGCTCCAGGAGAGAACAAAAACAAATTTTAGAACACGAAGACTGCAATGGGAGGGAATTGTCAGCCTGTGGCCACATTTTAGCAGAAGTTTCTGCATACATTGAAACATTGAAGTACTTTGAGTTGTTAACATGTATTTAAAATAGGAAGGTGTTTCCTGAGATAAGAAAGAGAAATAAATTTTGAAACAGTACTTGTGTAAATAAATGTGTGAATTATTGTATATTTTTTTTAGACCAGACAGTTTTAGCATGACTCTTAGAAGTTAATTTTAATTTATGCTTTGAAGTATAAATATTTTTAATTTAGTCAGTGAAGGTGCTTTACTGGCTAAAGTTACAATAAATACATGAAGGCAACTTAACACACGTAAATAGTACACATGTATAAAATGAAATTAATGTGCTTTTTCTGCGTCCTTCTCAAAATATGCTAGACATGTACAGCCATGCATGCCAAAACTGCATTCAGTCTGCAATATTGTCATTATGTTTCAAACTGTAGTTATATTTTTGGAAGGGGAAAAACCTTGGGGTTTGACTTCTGGAGGGCAATATTTTGTCAGTTGTGCTGTGTTCTCCTGGATTCAATCCTGCCATCATCAGTCCTCAGGGATGTCAATGCCGTGTCAATACCACGTGTAACGCTAATGTAAAATGGCGCTCAGCTTGAAAGTACATTCTCTGTTAGGGCAGTGCAGAGACGGCAGGCTGGCCCTTATTATCTTCTGCAACTTTTGTTATCTTTCATGTAAAAATATTTCAGATCCTTTATCTGTTCTCCCTGATTTTTTTTTGTTTGTTTGTTTGTTACGTTGAAAGAGAGTATCTGCAAAAACGTGTTTTTTGCTGATATTTGTTTAGACTTGTTCACTGGATATTTTAAAGTTAGCTATACAGAAATCTATTTGAATAAAGATGTTTCAGTCTCCAGCACAATTTTAATACTGGCTTTCATCTTGGAATGAGTAGAACTCAGACAGGCCCTGCAGGAATGGGGTGGGAGCTGAGCACATTTCTTGTGTTCTTCTAATATGTTGAATAGGGGTGGTTTTTAATTAAAAAATAAAGCAGTCAATGTTAATCCAGCTAATGACTTTCCTTTACTTTCTAACCATTTCAGCATGTCTCAGGCTTTGCCTGCAGTACTCTTAATTCCTTCATACCTTCTCCTCTCTGCCAGTCTGTTTTTTCCCTCTCATCAGTGTTGTTCTTGTGACATTTCAGTGACATTTTCCTGGCCAAAATCCATCACCTGTATTCTGTCATCATTCTTGAACATTAGATTGTGAGACTGACGGTGAAGACTTTCCTGAGCCCTTCCTTGGCCTGCCTTTCTTGCTTTTCCTCCTTCTTGTCACATCCATCTTTCAGCAGCTTCTTGAGTGGGTCCTGTTTCTCACAGTCTTCCTGGAGCTCTACAGAGCTGATGGTGTCTCCTGGGGCTTCAGGCTTGGTTGTTTTTTCCTTAATCCCTTTCATTTCTGAGGTGCTTCTCTTTCTGATTTATATTGTCATCTTTACACAGTTGACCTGGATCAGATCTGCTTCTCACCTCTCACCCCGCTCTGTTGATTTATTCTGTCGTCTCCTAGAAGTCCTACAAAGCACCTACTGTCAGGTTGGTCTCCTGCTATAGACAACATCGGTTTCTATCTTCTTTCAGCCAAGCCTGTAAGCTGAAGGTTATCAGCAGCTTTTATCTGTTGTGCAAGATGGAATTTGCATCTGATACTTTACTGTTGTTTCCTCGATGAAGCCCAGGTCTGCTTTTTTAATTCTTTTAAAAAAATGATTATTATTTTTCTTTCCGTCTAGACAGATGAAATTCTTGTGCAGACCTTCACTTCCCATCCTGATGGTGATTACTTCCTCTGCAGCTTCGAATACTTACGCTGCATTTTCCCATCCCCTAGACCCTGCAAATCCCATCGCTGATATTAATGTTGTTGTTTGTGGCATAAAGTTTAAGTCCTCTTCATCCTTCAGTTTCCATTTCTTCAGCTGGCCTCCCTTCATTTTAGGACGTTTACATGTAAAATCTCTGGCCTTGCTTTCAAGGTTTTTCTTAGTACATCCCCTTCCTTTCCTCTATCTGTCATTTTTTTATCACTTGTTGCATTTTTCCTCAAGCCAGTTCTGCTGGCTCTTGACTTGCCAGCAGCCTTGCCTGTCGGCCATCTCTCCATCTGAGTACTGTCCACTTTCACTGATCCACAAAACCACTGCCTTCTCCTCCCCATCACTGCTTGAGATCCACTTTCCCTATGCTATTTGTTATGTCTTCATGGGGTTTTGTGAGGTTTCTGGAGCCATACTCTCCTAGCAGTGCTGGACTTGCTACTGTTACTATACAAACTAATACATTGTTTTTTGAGAAAGAATTAATCACTCAAATCTATTTAATACTTTACTGGTAAAATAGATTTGTAATTTTTTTTCCTCACTTTTATAGAAACTATTTGCCAGATTGCATGAGGACATCCATAACAGAAACGGAAATTATTTAGATACTCTGTTTTAAAATGTCATGGAAAATGAAGCAATAACTGAAGGGGTCAAATGAAACAAGAGTTTGTGACAATGCTAAACAAGTTCTTGACAGCTGTTGGATGCTGAAGGAAAGAGCATCATCTTAATTTCAGTTCATTCAATATTAATTATAATTTGAAAGGTGAAAACATAGGCAACCTGTTTTCCATCTTCTAGTCAGTCTGGTGAGTAGTATGTAGTTATGAAAGACTGGGGCTTTGAAGATGGAAATATTTTTAAATACCTTGGATGGGTGTCTGCTGTGTCTGAAATAGTCACCTGGACTTTAAGTCAGCAGAATGAAATAAGATCTTCTAGAAATGGTCTGATGAATTACATTCTTAGAAACATGTCTCAAGATTAGCGTTGTCTACTAAATATGTCCCAAGATTAAAATTATAATTCTTTAACATGCTTAGATTTTTCCATTTTTCAAATGTTAGTATTTTTGGTGTTGCCAAAGACTGGCAGAAGAAAGTTGCAGGACAGGAGTCGCCGTCACTATGTAGTTGCAGTGGCATTTAAAATGGTTTATTGTCATAATATAGATATTTTTCTAAGGATAGTGAGCAATCTGGAGTGGAAAAGTATTTTTTAATAGAAGATGAAAATGATTTTAAAATACCGAGTAACTCTTGAGCATGGCGGGCTTTAGAAATGCCTTGGTTAATATTTGCCATTGGTGATATTAATAGGAAATTTTCAATTTACACCACCTGCCCAGATGGCTGGCTTGGTTTGCTCACTTGCTTTATGGACATGCAGCTGGAAGACTGAGATCTGGCAGCAGATGGAATATGGGCAAGACGAGTGAAATCGTCTTGATTGCAACCTAGGCTGCCTCTGCCAGGAAGGAGCAGAGGCAACACATGGTTCAGCATGGGAGGTAGCTCTGCTGAACACAAAACCTCGTGTCCCACAAGGGGTGACGTATGACTGAGTGATGCATCCTTTATGTGTTAAAATTGCAAGCCTTGTTTTTCCTTCAAGAGCACATTCAATTTTGTGTGAGCATTCAGGTACAGTTTAGCTTTATTTTTCAATTGTGTTAAAACAAAGAGTTGAATATTGTATAGTTGTTTAGGTGACCATTTATATTGGATCACTGTTGCCTGAATTTCCTGACTCAAAAAGTACAGATCCACGTGTTGCATTTTTCCAGGTGGGTATTATAGATACAGCAAAGAAAATGAGACCAAATGCCCCTAATCTTCTGCTGATAACTTTCTTTCTACCCATGTTTGAGTGCATATTGCTTTGGTTTTGATTCAGTTCTAAAATCAGTTAAGCAGAGTGAATTTTGCACTCATCATCTGCTTTAGCGTTGTTTGTTTCATTCGACAATATAGCAAGATCCTACTCAAGGAAACTCAAACTCAAGGAAGTGGGTTGTTTTGTTAGCTGCGTTTTAAGATGGTGATCTGGCATCGTGATCTCTTCTGAATCTGTGCTGTTTCTGGTCAGGCTGTGTATATATAGTTGCTAAACTGTTTAGTTTGTAATCAGCATTTTGGGAATCTTTCCAGCTTCAGAGGTTAACTTTCAGGTTTGTAATTTCCTGAGTGATTTTTTTAAGTTTCCCTCTCCTATCACTAAATTTTTTAGTGAGTTTTCATGGAATACTGGGAATTGTGTTAAATTCTACCCTGGATTGTATCTCTTGAGGTAGTGTTTGTTTTGTTTTGTTTTGTTTTGTTTTTTTCCACTTAAATTATACATGTGTGGTTCATAATCTAATTAGCACTTTACAGGCATGATAACCTAGACTTTAAATTACACTCAGTCCTTGATGAGACATGATGATAGGCAGAGGGGATGTAAAAGGTCAGCAGAAGGGTGAGAATTTGCACCAACAGGACCTACTATTTTAACAATAGCTTGTTTACTCTTAGGTGTGCTCAGCTTTGACCACTGGTGTGTGTATGACGGGAAGGTTTGTCCCACAGCTGGGCAGACAAGATCGATAACATACCGCTTTTTGTACGAGAGCAAAAGAAGGGCACGCAGGGTGAGATGATGCTATTCTTTGCCTTAACACTTTGATGTCCAGTGTTCCTTATTTTGGCCTGAATTATGGAAGTGAATGATCTAAGGAGACTAATTAATTACTTTACCACAGAGGAAGCTGAGGGAAGTAGATTGCAATTTTGATCTCTGTACAAAAAGGTTTGTGTGCTAGCTGAATTAATCCCTTGAGGACCTTATGGTTTGCAGTATGTCCAACAAAAGGGCACTTGTTTCCTTATGAAAACACGCTGCACATACCAACCCTCCCCTGCCAGAACTGGAGGGCTATTCAAGTTGCTGATCAGCATTTCTCACTAGCATTAGCATTTATTCACCTATTGGTTACTAAATGCTATAATGTGCTCTGTGGTTTTCTTTTAAAATTAAGTAAAAAATGAATTGTCCTAACCTGTAAATTACTCAGATTAAAATACAGTGAAATAATTTGTAAATGTTCAGTGTTGTGTTATGCACCATGGTAAAGAAAGCTCATCTTTGCTTTTTACATGTAGCTGTACAGCATGCTGTCCCCTAATGGAAATTTGGAAGGCCAAACTGTAGGCTTCCTGATCTCTGAACGGTAACAAAAATGTAGAATATCTATCAGAAGATGATGTACTGATGTGTATTGCTGAAAAATGCAGATTACTGTGGGTAACAAGTGAAGACAAGTGGTATATGACTTCTCATCTTTACTCCTTGGCTCTTCCCAGTGGTGGCACT
>NW_008632164.1:8500-8758 GCF_000691845.1 Merops nubicus
TCCCTGTCTTTTTTATTTTATTTTATTTTTTTAAATACACAACTCATCCCTACTGCCCAGTGTGCAGGCCCCTCCCTGCGATTTGGGCCACGACTGGCTCTGAACACCTACATTTGGTCTCTGCACTCTCCTCCTGCCATGAGATATTAGTCTGCTTCTCTCTGCTTTCCATAGAGTTGCGAAAAGGGGGGAGGTAAATCCGCTTTTGTGTGGCTGGCACCAAATATGCAGCAGACACAGATCGGGAGGCAAATGGTA
>NW_008632165.1:0-5392 GCF_000691845.1 Merops nubicus
GCTGCTGGGGCTGGGGGGCACCCTCACCCGCAGGAACCTCGGGGTCTGGCCGGGAGCTTGCTCCGTTCTGGGCCTCCGGGGCTGCCTGCGGCGCGAGCGAGGTGATCGGTCACGGCCGTGTGGGGAGGGGTCTCCTCTGCACGGTGTGAGAGCCCAGGACTTCCCGCTGCCCACGCGCTGTCTCCTTTCTGTTGAGGATGTTACAGCCTTTTATCTCGTCCCTTCCTATTTGCCTTTCTGAGGCAGAAATCTCCGCTCTTTCCTCTCTTCCTGTGACTATTTTGCTTGCCCTTTGGTCTTTCTTGCCTCCTGTTTCTGCGTCCCCTTGGATTTGCATTGTCCCAGGGAGCCCCGGTGCCCAGTTTTGCCCCTGTTAGATGTGTGGAGCTGTGCCTAGGGTGATGCCTGTGCAGGCACCAATTCCTCATGTGCTCTGCTGCCTGTTTTGCTCCCAGCGCTGCCCCAGCCCTCCTGTGCTCGATGGGATGGAGGTGAAATGCAGCCGGTGCTCGGATGGGTCAGGACAAGACGCCACCAGGGGCTGGCAGCTGAGCTTCTTGGGGTTGTGCTGCTGCTGTGCCAACAGCCGTCACGGCTGGGGCCTTGGCGTGTACCTGGGGAAGGCTCCCTGGTCCAGGTGAATGCTGCACGTGTGGTTTGGTTATCTGTCTCTCTGATAACCACATGGAGGCCCAGAGGGTGTGGAGGACAAGAGGAAACAGCCTCAGGTTGCACCAGGGGAGGCTGAGGTTAGACCTGTGGCACAATTTCCTCCCTGCAAGGGATGGCAAAGTCTGGCCCAGGCTGCCCAGGGCAGTGGTGGAGTCCCCATCCCTGGAGGGGTTTCCAAGCTGTGGAGATGTGGTGCTGAGGGACATGGGTTAGTGGGGACCTCACAGTGCTGCAGGAACAATTTGACTTAATCTTGATCTGAAAGGTCTCTTCCAACCAAAATGATTCTATGATTCTAATGAGCTAGGCCACCAGGCACGATGGGGTGTTTGGGTTCTGCTGCCTTTGGTAATGAGTAGCTGTAGCCATGATGCAACACTCCAGCCCAAACCCACTGTGTCCCTGGGCTGAGGCTGCCTGGGGGCAACAGGGTGAGCTGGGAGCGAGGGGAGACATCTTTGGTGGACAGGGAGTTCCTGCACCACATGAGCCACCCCCCATGGGAGCCTCCTGCAGAGGGTGGTGGTGTGGGAGGGGCTGGTCTGCGTCCTTGCCTGGCTTCGCACCATGCTCCGTGCTGCAGCAAGGGATTTTGGATGGTGCGTGGATGAGAGGGAGGCTGAGGAGGTGTCCTGGCCCCTGCCACCCTGTGTCCAAGGGGGTTACCCCTTCAAGACTGTGCTGCTTGAGGTCTGGTGTCCCTGCAGGCACAGCAGTGCCCAGCCCCACACCTGCCCTTCTCAGTCTTGGTATTCCCAGTGGTAAGGGAAGCTCGGTTCACTGTGGTTGCTGAATGTCCAAGCACGACCCACACATGCCCTGTGCTGTTTTGTTTAGGTCCTTGTCATGGTTCAAACCCAGCTGGCGACTGAGCCCCACGCAGCCGCTCGCTCACTCTACCTGCAGTGAGATGGGGAAGAGAGTTGGGGAAAAAAAGTAAAACTTGTGGGCTAAGAAAAGAACAGTTTAATAACTAAAATAAAATAATAATAATGATTGGAATGAAAATAAATTTAACAAAAAGAGAAAGAAATAAAACCCAGGCAAATACAAGTTTATGCCCCATGCAGTTGCTCCCCCCCTGCTGACCAGTGCCCGAGCAGCGATCCCCCCTCCTGGCCAAGGCCTGCCGTTTATGTACAGGGCATGATGCTCTGTGCTCTGGAACGCCCCTCGGGTGGGCTGGGCTCAGCTGTCCCGGCCACCCCCTCCCAGCCCCCGTGCCCCTGCTCTGGCAGAGCGCTGGAAACTGAACAATCCTCAACTTAGGATTCCTAAGCACTACTTAGTAACAACTAAGATGTGAGCCTGTTACCAGCATTATTCTCACACCAAAGCACTGAGCCAGCTACTGGGAAGAAAATTAACTCTCTCCCAGCGGGAGCCAGGGCAGCCCTACACAAGCAGCTGCGCTGGGTTTCCTCCTGTTTGGTGGCACAGGTACCCTGCGAGCTGCCCTGTGGAGAGGGGTGGGTGGGGCAGTGGCCGCTGTGCCCGGAGCTCGTCCTGCGGCCCCGCTGGCACCTCGGCAGAGGCGTTTTACAGAGGGGCACTCAACAGCCACTGTGCTCTCCTGATGCTTCGCAGTGACTGTGATCCCTCTGCCAGTGGGGCTGGAGGATATCTTATCAAATGTTTAAAGCCTGGTGGCACCCACCTGCCCACGTGGCCCCCTGCGAGCTCTCAGCAAAGCGGGGATCTGTGCTGCGGCCCCTTCCCCCCACAGCACCTTGCACTGCTGACACCAGCTGCAGCACAACAGGCATGCTCCAAGAAATCCCAAGTCATACATTTTTAATTTTCTACAACAGAGCAGCCATTTCAGCCGCTCACCCAGAAAGGATCTTTAATGAGAAGCGAGGAGAGAGAGCACGCACATTTCCAGCGCATAGGAGAGCAGAGACATTATGGATACACTCTCCTCTCTTCTGGCTGCCCATAGCTGTTCCTGAATTTAGCCTGGGGTACTTGCCATCTGGTCTTCTGGAGGTGGGCTCAGCTGGGCCCTGGTCCCCTGTTGCTTGTCCCAAACAAGAGGGTCAGCCTTGTGGAGGATTTGACTCCTAGCCTCGCTGGCATTTCAGCTCGAGCCTGCCTGTGCTCTTGGGCCGTGTCCCACCCAGGGCTTTGCCTGGGAGCGGGTGAGCTGGGGTGGGAGAGGTGCTCGAGGACCCGCACTGAGCCAGGCTGGGAGAGGTGCTCGAGGATCCCACCAATCCTCCAGTCTGCCTGGGCAAGGGGAAGAGCCCCCATGGCTCCCCTCGGGGCAGCAGACACGTCTCTCCATGGGGTGAGGATGGGCTCCATGGGCAGGAGGGCTCAGGGCGCAGAGCTTCTGCTTGTGCAGGGCTGCCGGGCGCTCTGCTGCCGTGGGGGCAGGTGGTGGGTGGTACAAGCCGTGGGGGACCTCGCCTCTGTCCCTGGGGTCCTGTGGGGGGTTTGTTCTGGGGATGCTCTTGACCCCAGCCCCGCGGGTTCCACACCTCCCTGTCTCCTGAGGCCGAATGTAGGTGGGTGCAGCGTGCCCAGGGGCTGCGTGTGCGGGATGCTGCACTGATGCTTTCCTTGCTCTCTGTCATTGGCAGGTTGATGAAGAGGGAGCACTGTGACCCCGTGCCTGTGAGAGTAATTTCAGGTAAGCACTGTTCTGTCCCTCCCTTTCTGCCCCCAGAAGCACCCTGGGCCCCCTGAGGGGAGGTGGTGGGGAGAGGGCTCAGGCTGGCGAGGGCCCCGCAGCCTCATCACGGGAGGGGATGGCTTGTCTGGGGCAGCAGGGACAGGACCCAGCTGTGGTGCTCCAGGGCTGTGTGGAGAGCAGAGGGCTGGCAGAGGCGGGCAGGGCCTGGGCTGGAGGGGACAGGATGTGCTCAGGCAGGTGGCAGGTGATGCAGGAGCAGTGGTGTGTCTGCAGGGGGTCATTACTGTGTGACACGCTTTGAGGAGACATCAAGAGGAAAGGTCCTAGGGCAAACTGGCTAACCAGGTCTACCAGGGCCCATCCAGCTGGCATCCAGGGTGCACTCTCTGATGGGATTCCCCCAGGCCCATCCAGCTAGGATCCTGGTCTCTGTCTGGGACAAGTACCACTGGTCTGGGAGGACAGGGAGGACATGGACGTCACACAGGCGTGGGTGCTTCTTCTAGCCTTGGCTGCTTGGATGCTGCCTCATGCACTGGGGCTTTCTCCTGCCCTGCCTGAGGACACCGGCCCCTGTGCAGGTGCTGCCCGTGCCCAGCAGTGGTGTGGCTGGTGATCACATCAACCCACAGCTTGGCACATGGACTGGGTGCTGGATGCACACTGCTCTACAGACTAGGGCAAGGTCTTGCTGGGAGCTGGGTGCAGGTGCACAGCGTGTTGTAAAAGGCATTTCCTTCGGCCACACTGAGCCATTGAAGCTTTTGGTGCTGCCTCTGCGGCACGAGGGGAGTCTCTGTGCCATGGCGTGAGGTCAGCCAGCTCCGTGTGGGCACAGGGGACCTGCAGCACCAGTGCTGGCAAGTGCCAGAGCTCACGTCCCACAAAGGGAAGCAAAGTGATGGTGGGTACCCCTAGCCCAGGATGCCAGGCCAAGGGTAAGGGCAACACATGCTTCCTCCCAGGACACCAAGCGGGTGTGGGCAGGGGAGGGATGTGGTGGCTGCTTGCTGAGGCTGTGGTAGGGCTGGAGCCTGGTGCAGAGGGAGAAGAGGGCAGCCAGAGCTACACCAGGGACGGGGAAGCGTGAGGACAACATGGGAGAGGGAGGCAGGAAAGCTACTGCTCACAGCTGGTGGAGAAGCAGCTCGAGCTCTAAGACACAGATGGGGAAAGGTGGGGGAGAGATGTCCTTTGGGAGGGGGAGACAGAAGGACAGATGTCTGCCCATGATGTGGGGCTGCCCTGTCCCCCACCTGCCGCATGTTCCTTGCGTGGTGGCAGGCTTGGTCTCCTGCCCTGCTGTGCATGATGCCTCTGTGGACCCCTCTGAGCAGCCTCCTCTCCTCCTTCTCCACAGGGGTTTCTTGGCGCCCAGCAAGGACCCCAGCCCCTAGCTGGCACAGTGCCACCTGGTCCCTGCCAGCAGAGGGTCTGGCTGAGGTTGTTCCCACTCCAGGGTTGCAGGGCTGGAGCGTGCCCCTATGGGTGTGTTCCCACCTGCTGCTCACCGTGCACCAGTGAAACCAGTGTTGGGGTTTGCAGGGCAGCAGGACTTCAGCTTCTGCCCCTGTCCCCTGGCTGTGACCTGCCAACCCCATTCGCTGTAGATGTTTGCCATGTCCCACCCCAGGGCAGGGATGGACGGAGGAGCGAGGGACCCCCTTGGACCCCCTTGGACGTGCACGCCACAAGGACACCCGGCCCAGCCCCGGCTCCTGTGCACCAGGCAGGATGAGCTGTGGCGTGCAGCAAGCAGGCGATGTCAGGCTTCAGGTTGAAGGCTTGGAAACAAGAGGATGAAACAAAGGAAACATAAAATGCTAATGCACAAGAATAGTGGGTGCTTTTTTTGGCTTCAGCAGGCTCTTTTCAGAGCCTGCAGCTTCATTCCAGGGCCCCTGAAATGCGCTGCCACTTCACCTTGTGAATCCTCTGGATCCTTCAGGTGGTGGACCCTTCAGGATGGTGCCCGTGAGGGGCTGGCTGTGTGGCGTGGGCCGAGCTGCGTGTTTCGGTGCCATGCGCTGCCAGGGGTGCTTCCCCACAGGGCTCTGCCAGTTGTTGGAGCACCGGCTGCCA
>NW_008632165.1:5417-5907 GCF_000691845.1 Merops nubicus
AGGGCAGGTGCAATCTTGGAATACGTGTGCTGGGGATGAATTCTGTTTGTACTGAGCTGTGGGCGTTTATCCAGGCCATACTTTACTGGCTCGTGTGCTCAATGAAGTCAGTCCTGCCTGGTCCCACAGCACATCCATGACTTGCAAGGCCCAAATCTGACTGCTGTGGCAGCACCATTTCTGAGCACTTGCAGCAGATCACTCCACAGAAGACAGTGCTCTGACCTGGTCCTCCCCTTTCTGCAGCAGAACAGCAGGTCCTGGGGGGAGCGGGGCCCCGCAGAGTTGGGCTTGGTGAAGGCGATCCCTGCTGCGGGGCTTTGTTCCTGGCCCTGAGGGGGAAGGGTCATCCTCCTCCTCTGCTATAGGTCTGTGGGACACGGAGAGGCCGCTTGGGGGCTGGAGGAGGCTGCGGTGGCATCAGGAGCCTGGCACAGTCCTACCTCGCTCCGTCCCCAACGTGGCTGCCCAGCCGGCTGCTGCCAGAAGC
>NW_008632165.1:6097-6786 GCF_000691845.1 Merops nubicus
GGCGGCCGCAGGCTGGACGATCTGCGGGAGCTCTGGGCTCCTGCAGCCCCAGGATGTTTTTCTGGGGGGGCAGCCACCCCGACACCAGCTCTGGATAGTGCCCGCGGCGGCAGCACCGCATCCCTGGGAACAGGTCAGATATACCTTCCTAGACACGGAGCTGGCAGCAGCAGCCCTGGGCCCTGCGGGGGCCTGGGGCTTTGGCAGGGGGCCGGGGACCCTGCAAGGCTGGGGTGCAGGGGCGGGGGCAGGACTAAGGCCATCGCATGTGAGGCTGAGTGAGAGGGTGGATGGTGATGGGACCTCGCTGGTGGCCATGATGAGGGGACGGTGGGTCCTGGCAGCAGCAGGGCTGTCCAGGTTGATTCACGGATTCTGCAATTCCTGGAGGTCCTTGGATTTCTTGCTTCTTGTGTCGTGCTTGTCCTAAGCTGGAGCTGGGAGGGAGAGGACTGGTGCAGGACTGCAGCAGGTACCAGGCAGCCCTGAGGTCCCTGCAGCCCTAGAGCTGTGCAGGATGGCAAGCTGGGTTAGCCTGGGCCAGGGCATCGCCCACGCTTCCAGGGGGCTGGGCATTTCCCTGGCTGTGCTCCTGCGGGTCTGTGCTTGCGCCCGCTGTGCAGGGACACAGGGGTGCTTGCTGAGATGAGAGTGGGAGGTGTGGGAAACATGGATTTATTTGTTCTTGT
>NW_008632165.1:6826-7142 GCF_000691845.1 Merops nubicus
TGGTGAGGGGAGTGGGAGGGGGCAGAAGGTCTTTCTGCCAGCCTGTCTGTGGTGGGGCAGGCTCCAGGGTCTTGTTCCTCCTGGCTGCGTCCTCACATGTGTCTGACCCAGGCATACTCCTCTCCTGCATGGATGGGCTGGGAGTTTATGTGTGTCTGTCCTTGTGCTCTGTCTCCACCTGAGGAGCTGATGGGGGTTCGGTGACCTGTGGGATGGGAGGAGATGCCGCTCCACCCAGTGCACACCTCCAGGCAGAGGTGTCGGTGGCCAGGCTGGTCCACGGGGCTGTGGAAGGACCCTGCTCTGGTCTTGGTGG
>NW_008632166.1:0-557 GCF_000691845.1 Merops nubicus
ACTGGGGCTTCCCCAACTGCAGGCGTGAGTTGCCCCAGCTCCCCCCCTGCTTTCCCAGCACTTGCTCTTCAGCCTCTCTGTTGGGTCTGCCTGAGCTGATTCTCCCATTGCACCTCCTGGTGCAGGGCTTTTGTGCTGGGAGTTGGAAGGGTGTTGATGACACCCATGTTGTGACTGCCACTAGCAGGGCTCGCACAGCACCAAGGCTCCTTCTAACATTCCCCCAAGTGGGATGGGGGGGCAGGAGCTTGGGGGAACATAACCAAGATAGCTGGCCCAAACTGACCAAAGGGATATTCCATACCATATGATATCAGCTCAACTATAAAGCCAGTACAAAGGAGGAGGGGAAGGGACTACTCCTTGGTCCTCTAGAGCAACGGCTACACATTTTGGAGCCCTGTTTCACAGGAAGGGGCCAGGCATCACCTGAGGATAGGAAGTAGAGAATAAATCTTTGGGTTTTTTTTTTTTCTTCACTTCTGCAGCCAGCATTGCTTGGGCTTGCTTTCCATGAAACTGCCTTTGGTTTCACCCACAAGGGTTTTGCTTCCATC
>NW_008632166.1:578-935 GCF_000691845.1 Merops nubicus
GAGGAAAAGGGTGAGGCTGATAGAGCGGCTTGATGGGCGCCTGGTGTTCAGCCAAGGTTAACCCACCACAGCCTCCTACAGGGCTGAGGCTGACTGGGGAAATCAACACCTGAAAAACATGTGTGAAAACAGCCCAGCTGCCCATGGAGCAGTCGAGCTCTGCATCCATTGCCTCCTGCTCTCCTTGGGCCGCCCGGGCCTCGCTCCCCCACACACGGCCCCTTCTGTGCCCCTTGCAGCCTGCGACTGCGGGGCGCGGCTGTGCGACGAGGTGACGGGGCAGTGCATCTGCCCCCCACACACCCTGCAGCCGGAGTGCGTCCTCTGCGAGCCCCACACCTTCGGCTGCCACCCCCT
>NW_008632167.1:0-209 GCF_000691845.1 Merops nubicus
GCTCCTGGGGAAGCCCAGGGTAGGAGCAGAGCTGCTACTCTCCTGGGGCCCCTTTTCAAGCTCCCAAACATCCCTTCTGACGTGTGGATGCTGCCCCAGCCCACGGAGGGGGATGAGGACAGCGGTGGCCAGGGTCTTACTGAGGCCCCCCCAAGTCCCACTCGGTGCCATGGGGGTCCCAGCACCAGTGATGTCCATGGCAAGGCCGT
>NW_008632167.1:227-476 GCF_000691845.1 Merops nubicus
CCAGCGCGCGTGGGTCCGAAAGCCCCTGTGGAAGCCCTGCCGGGAAGGGGGAGGGGGCTGGCGGAAGGGCTCGGAGGACCAAAAAAGCCTCTATTAATTATTCATCCAGAGAAGTGAAGTGAAGAAAACACAACACGTGGAAAAGGGCTCTGGCTGGCCCGGTGGGGGTGGAGGCGGAGGGTTACTGGGTGGCAGGAGGAGCTGCAGGGGCCCGGGCACCCAGATGCCAGGGTGTGGCGGTGGTGGCAG
>NW_008632167.1:973-1265 GCF_000691845.1 Merops nubicus
ACAGCAGGAGATGTTGTCGGTGGTAGGGACGGCCAGAGGACGCTGCCAGCCGGGTGGTTTTGCTCTCAAGAGGACACGGGAGGCCTCGAGCTCTTCAGGAGCACGAAGTAGCCCCAGTTCCTCCCAGCTTCTGTGCCTCCTCATCTCGTGCACCCCATGCCTGTTGCACTGAGGGCCAGCAGGTTTCTGCTTCAAAGCAGGTGGAAGCAGAGCAAAGTCCCCTCCCTCCCCCAGGAACGGGCAGCCGCGGGCACCGGCCACGGTGGCCACCATGCTCGGAGCAGGGTGGGCG
>NW_008632167.1:1345-2020 GCF_000691845.1 Merops nubicus
ACTGGCTGCATGTGCCCCTGGGGCAGGGGACCCGCTTTGCCCGCCCTGGTTAATGTTTAACCGCGGCTTCCTGTGACAGCGTGTCGCAACCGCAGAGCAGAGCCGGCATTCAATAAATCATCGCGCCGGGCTGGGAGCCGGGCGGGGGGAGCGGGGGGGCAGCGGCGGAGCAGCGCCCAGCCGAGAAAGCGGGGGAGCCGATAAATAATTCATTAAATAAATAAACATGGCGAACGCGCGGGGAGGAGGCAGGAGTGTAACCAAGAAAGGGCTCGGTGAACGTGGGCATGAAATATTCACCAGCCACACCTACACGGCCCCAAATGCGCTGAGCTCAGGGCTCCTGACCTGCTGGCAAGAGCCAGGTGCTGGCATGCGTCCAGCCGGACACGGCAAAAACACGCTAATGGCACGCAGAGCGGGTGGCCAGGGCCACTGGGCACCCAGGTTGAGAAGCAGGTAGCCAGCCATGTCGGCACAACTGCAGGGAGCCAAGTGGCCCTAGCTCCTGCCAGCTCCTCCTGGCAGTGCTTTGCCGTAAAAATCGGGCAGCCCCGTGCTGGCGCTCGTCCTGCCAGGGAGCGTGCCCGGCCAGCATGCCTGGAGCAGGCTCGCCACACGCCCATGGGCTCCCAGCCACCCTGCCCCTCGCCGCCCCTTTCCTTTTTGACCCCT
>NW_008632167.1:2054-2463 GCF_000691845.1 Merops nubicus
CATGTGATGAGCGTACAGCACCGGCAATGTGCAGCCCCGGTGAGGGTGCGGTGTGCCGAGCCCCATCACACCCGAGGAGAGGGTAGACCCCCAGCCTGGAACATCCCATGGGACCTCCTGGGGCTGTTTTGAGGCTGAGCTTGGGGTGATGGCAGCGTGATCTAGGGTGAGGATGTGGCACACAGGAGGTGAAGATGGGTGACAGTGCCACCGGCCACCAGACCGCCTCCCTGGTGAGCCACAGGTCCAGTCAGAGCAACCTCATGCTGGCTGGGGGGGCTGGAGGTGAGCCCTGCTACACAGTTGGACATGGGGTTGATTCGTTAATTAGCACCTCAGTGGCTTCAGTTAATTGACATGGAGCTTGGTGGCACGGGATCGCAGAGGAGGGTTAATTGCCAATGCAAAG
>NW_008632168.1:0-815 GCF_000691845.1 Merops nubicus
GTCTATTATTTTCTTCTTGGCATTCCCCATGCTGGGATGATTCAGATGCACTTCAGCGCACAAGCTCCATTAATTTCATAATTTGCTGTCACATCTCTTTCATCTCATGCCCCAACTTCCCCTGTCCCCATTGCAGCTTCTCCTGTCCCTGGTCCAGTCTCACCTGTCCAATCTGCAGCACCTCATGGTTCACCTCATGGTTCTGTTCCAACACCCTATGCTGCTGCTGCAAGATTTCAAATGCTCTCTCCACACTATCCATACTAACATGAGAGGCTTTGCCCTTGAACCCTATCTTCCCTTCTTTGATCTTTGGTCCAAATGTCACTCTCTTCTGTACAGCTCCAGGTTGCCGTGGCATTTCCTGGGCGATTTCCGGGGTCGTCTCCGGAATCTTTGATAGCTCTGGAGGCCCTTGAGGCCCAATAGGTTTGGCACCAGGAATGGTCTGTGCCTCGGTTTTCACAGTGATTTCTGCACTGGGAACAATCGGTGCCTCAGTTTTCGCAGTGGGGGCACTCATTTCTACTTCTGGTCTCGGTTACAATTAACAAAAACAGAAAAAAAATGAAAGTAAACTAATAAAGAGCGTGGTCTGGGATTCCTCAGGAGCCCTAGGATCCCACTTCTGACACCAAGATCTCACAATGCGGTACCAAAGGGGCACCGGGACAGGGAGTTTGTGACTTTAGCTGAAAAAAAAAAAAGAAAACTGAGGCTGAGATGCACACGTGGCACTTGCCTCCAAGGGGAAAAACAAATCAAAGCCCCTCACCACGTTCAATCATCAATGCTGAGACCAGGTATATATATAT
>NW_008632169.1:0-1756 GCF_000691845.1 Merops nubicus
GGACCAGAAGCTTTATGGGAGACAATGCTTTTGCATTCTTTGCTCTTTGCTCCCGGAGCTGGGGCGCTAGGGAAAATATCCTACCTGTAAAATCAGTGAAACCTCCCAGCTGCCTGGAGAGAAGGCTCTGGGGAGACCTTCTGGGGGCTGAAAAAAGAAAAGCAGAAAGCTGGGGACAGAATTCTTAGAAGGGCTTGTTGCAACAGGACAAGGGGGGGATGGTTTTAAACTGAAAGAGGGAGATTTAGACTGGAGAGGAGGAAGAAATGTTTGGTGCTGAGGGTGGTGAGCCCCTGGCCCAGGCTGCCCAGAGAGGTGGTCGCTGCCCCATCCCTGGCACCATCCCAGGGGAGGTTGGCCGGGGCTCTGAGCACCCTGCTCTAGCTGGGGATGTCCCTGCTCCCTGCAGGGGGGTTGGACTGGGTGACCTTGGAAGGTCCCTTCCCACCCAAACCAGCCTGGGATTCTGATATCCCACCTATAAAATGAGAGCAAAGCCTCGGTGCTGGGGCTGCTCTGCCTGGGTGAGCCTGGCACTGTGTCCTGACTCAAGCATCTTGGCAGGGGGTTTGAGGGCATTTTTTTTTCTGTTTTTACTGCTGCCTGATGATGCCCAGGCTGTTAGAGAGACGTTTGCTGGGGTTTGGGGTCAGTGCTGTAGGTAGGACGTTCTGCCCACGGGCAACAAACCCGGGATGAGCTCCATCACTGCTGCATGTCCTGTGGCTGTGCCCACCCCGTGCCAGGGACCAGGACTGAGGCTGCCCTGGCTCAGCTCCAGGGCTGCATCTTTGCAGGGGAAGGGATCACTCCTTCCCTGGGCAGGGATGGGGCCCCCACGCAGCCCTGACTGATGACAGTTCTCATGGCTGACACAAGAGAAAGGTCGGGAAGCTCCTTCCTGGGCAGGAACGCTGGGCACAGAGTTCCACAGGGCCAGATCCTGCTGCGAGCCTGAGCCACTCAGCTGCTCCTTGCTGGCAAAACAGGGAGTGGAGCAGAGGGTGGCCCTGCAGCCCTGGCCCTGCCCCAGCAGCCAGCACAGCTCTGGTGGTGATGGGGCTCTGGGGCACAGAGCAGACAGGTCTGATGGCCGGTTCCTGGGGCCACCCACAGCTCCAGTGGGCTCCATCCAGCACCCATGGGCCCAGGCTGCTCTGCACCCCTCCCTCATGTGAAAGCCCCTTTCCCTTGGGTGCTCCCTGGGGTGCTGCTGGCTGGGAGCTGGGCTGGGCTCCCTCTGAGGCACCTAGGGCTACGACTACACAAGGCTGGAAGGTAAAAAACATTGTTCCTCTTCCTCCTTCCTCCAGTGCTGGCCACAAACTGGTCGCTGCCCCTCCTTCCGCTGTGCCCTCGGGCTGACTCGGTTTCTCCACGTTTCCTCCTGCTGATTCTTTCGAGGATGAGCTTTTCCTGCCCTCTCTGTCACCGGCTTGGCGTGGGGGTCCCCGGGCGGTGCCACCGAGCAGCGTGTGCCCACCCCCGGGTGAGCGGTGCTGTGGGCAGGGAAGCTGCCTCTGGAGCCTGGGATCTTTACAGTCCCTCACGGTCACGGCGTGGTGGTTTTGCCTGGTTGCTTTCCGCGGCTTGCAGCTGGCCTCTGGCAGGAGGATGATTCTATTAGGAGGGAAGCGTGGGGCACAGCACCCGCTCTGCAGCTCCCCTCCAGGCCAGTGAGCCCATGTGCTGCCCCCGGGCTGGGGGTGGGGCTGGGGGCACGGTCACAGAGTCCCAGCACGGTGGGGCTGGCAGG
>NW_008632170.1:0-30982 GCF_000691845.1 Merops nubicus
CCCGCCGAGGTGGCATCGCTGCGGAGCGGGGCAGCGGGTGCCCGGAGCGAGCCCCGGGTTTGGGCCGGGCTCAACCGCGGAGGCGAGTCCTGTACAGCACGTCCTTGTGCATCAAGGCACGCTTGCGGCTTTCTCCCCCGGCCGAGCGCCGCAGCGAGTCACTCTCCGAGAGATCGGGACTGGCAAAAGCTTATGAATGAAAAGAAATGCAGCATAAGTAAATCAATGCGGGCTGACTGGAGTCTATGAATAAATTATTAATTTGTGCTCGTAGACGAACCCTCTTGATATAGCAAACACAGGATTACGAGCTCCTCCACGGAGAGAGCAACGTGGGGCGCAGGAGGGATTGGTCCAGGTATTTTTGTTATTGCATTTTAAAATCTACCCTCCCTCCTCTTGCTTTTAATCTTCTCCCTCTGCTTGTTTCTACCCTTGCTCTCTACTAAATGCACAGACTTAAAATAGCAATTGAACTTTAATGTAAATAAGTATGGCAAGACCTGGAGATGATCTGAGCATGGGCTGAGTCATCCTTGCATCACCCAATATAGCTCCACTGTCCGCTTCACAATTCTAGTTTCTTCCCTTTGTAGTTAGAATTAACACCTCAAAACAGTCACTCTACCTTCGTATAGTGTTCTTGTCTACTTTAACATTTTCTGTCTCGAAGCTATATATGTGGTACCTGTAGTTTTTCCAGATTAACATTTCTAAGAGCACTGAATGGTTTGCTCTAAATAGCAAAACCTCTGTTTTGCATCTGGCCGATAAAAGCTTTCTGCTTCCCTCAGAAGAAACTACGAGTTTAAATATAGAAAGACTACCTTAGGGAAGCTGAATAGACCTGAGCAGCAAGGTACACTGCAACTTTCACCAGCCACTGGCCATCCCCACCAAGAACAGTAAACATATCATATTTCTGTCTGTACTGTTACCTTCACATGAAGGCAATAATTAAAGTTTTGTTAAAAGGGACATTTATTTTTGTGTATTAATCTACCATTTTGAAAGTCCTATTATCTGTGCTGTTACTGCAGATTTTCTAAGCAGTATTTTAAATACACTGCCATGTCACCAGGTGTTCAGCCTACCTACAGGCAGAAATGTAAAAATCCACATGGCTGACTAACTGCACATAATGAATCATGTGCCCTTTAGAATACATTATATAAACAATAGTATCTTTGCAAAACTATGAAACAGGAATGGTGAACTTACTACTTACGCCATTGAGCTTTTTAACATGCTAAACAATGTCAGAAAAGAAATTCATTCGGCTAATTTTGTAGGAGTCAAATTTTGTTTTTATGTTAACACAGAGCCTGATCTGTTTCGAGTCGACAGAGCACAACTGGTGACAACAGCTAGCTTCATTTTTCAGAGAATTACTGGAAGCCCTAGAAACTTCTGGAAAGCACGTACAATGTACCTGTGTTCAATAGGCCTGAAAAAATTAACATGTTAAAGCCATCACTAATTAGTAGCAAGTAAATATTATAAAGTCACTTCTAAAAACCTTGGCTCCATTTACATTATACAATACCATATCAGATGTAAAAATTATGCATTTGACATGTATAAGTGGACACTCACATTTGTTTACACTTATAACTGGACACATGATTTCTGTCATCTTTTTATTTCTACTATCACTGGTCTCAGAAAAAAAAAAAATCACTTGAAAATACTTTTATACTTGACAGTACAAGCATGGCCACTTCTTTTTGTGTTAACAAACATTGGTACATATTACACCAGTGAATGAAAAGTGAACCCATCTTATAACAGTGGTTTAGCACATACAAACCATGCAAATAAACCACCAGAAGTGGCACCACTTACTGTCAAGCTGCTGTATCCTGATCACCTTGATCGCTACTGACTGTTCCTGGTACGCAGATCACTGCAGCCAGGACACCAGGTTCAAAATTCATGTTACCATTTACCCCATGTTTTCCTTATCAGAAGCTTTCCCTAAGTAGGTTTGCATAAGGAAAATAAATAGAAGAAGGAAGTGCTAAGTTCTGCACAAAGTTTTGAGTCCTTTACACTAGGGATATAACAGTGTGCCTCGTTGTTTGTACAGCCTTATGATTTTGTTCCAGGACATCATAAGAAAGCCAAGCTTCAAAGAAGCACAGTAATGAAGTTAGATTTTGGAAGTCATGTGGCATTTCTATGATGTCCTTATGCTGTTATAGAGAACTACCAAATCTGGAAGAATCTTGAAGTGCTTGTCCTACTAGAAAAATCTGTGTCTAATCTGTGATTAGATAACTAATCAAAGAAGGAAAATGTTTATGCACCTAGCAAAGGTATGTTATGAAACCAAAGCACATCTTAGCGTCAAGTGCCAGTAACTAACTTACATGCCAGTGGTCTCAGAAGCAGAGCTCCCCATACAAGTGCATTAAATTGGATCACCCTGCCCCCAGCCCCTTTTTTAAGGGACAAAAATGGCATCTAATCTCCTGCTGTGTCTTCGATGATCAAGTACAGTGGCACATTTTAGTATCTCACAGCAAATTAAAGACTGTTTTCTCCATGAAAGCAGGAATAAAATCTGGACATGTGAAACATCAAGTGCTGTAATAGTGTCACAGGCACGGTCAGATAAAGTTGCTGAATCTGTAAAGATTTGGCAGTGGACCACATTCAGGAAAATAACTGAGAGACTGGGTGAAAACAAATGAAAATTAACAAAAAGCCCAACCAAATGAAAACACCAGGTCAAGGGCAAAGGATAATAAGGGATTTGATGCAGAGGCTGAAGTAGAGTACACAGACTAAGGAGAAGTCCTGTACATAAATACATACAGTAACTTTACCTGACAAATTATTTCCTCTGTCTACCTTCAGATAGATTTACACTTACAAAAGGGTGCAGTAACAGGGTCACATTTACATCATAACAGTGTACTTTGAGGTCTTCTGATTATGCACGTATCAAGCCCTAATAAAAAGCCAGTCGAGAGGCACAGAGAGAACATATGGTGCAGGGGAGAAGAGTGGGAGGAAATGATATAATTAACACAAATGTTTATTGTATTTCTTTTTTGAGATGTTTGTCTACAATGAGTTCTAAACAGAGAGGAATAAATGCAGAAAGCTAAAGTGCTAAAAGCTTTACTGAAGATGCAACCCACTTCCACTGGAAATTAATTTAAAAAAAAAAAAAAAAAAACAAAACAACAAAACCACAACACACATCCACAAGTATGTCATTTTATCTATACTGCACATATCCGAAGACTCAGATATGGCAAAAATATACAAGTCCTAATCATGCTACACATAAGCAAGTGTTAATACTTGCTTTGTAGCATATTCCTCAGAAGTTTGAAATACCAAGATTATAATCCTCAGATGTGTTCTCCATAATGCATTACCTTTTCTGATTTAAGAGATTAAAGTGTCCCTGCCCTCTCCTCTCCCTTCTCTAAAATACTTCTCTTAAAAAGTGATCCTTTAAACAAAGGCAGTGGGATGGGGGAAAAAAAGGGGAGGATGTGAAAGGCTATAGCCACCTCACGCAATAATGTAGTATTATGTCTTGCAATGAAAACCCTTCTAGCCTTTAATAACTGTGCATCTTTCCCCTTACTCCTCTGCAAGTATAATGTTTCACATACACTTACACATGGAAAATGAAAACATGAGAAGTCGAGGGATAACAGAAGTCATCTCAACTCCACAAAGCACTTTGAGATTGTAAGATAAAAGGCAAAATCTGAATGTTCAAGATTTATTATTTTGAAACAACCCAATGGTGGAAGGATTCATCAAGTAGTGTTTTCATGCTGTGAGAACACAGGCTTACTCGTTTCAAGTGAGCTGCACATCTGAGAAAGAGCAAGTGACTGCACATTAGACCTATTCTGTAGACACTTAACATATGTATTTGTATTCTTCAAATTTTATAAAGGTCCCATGTGTATAAATCTAAGTGTTTCACTGGTATGGAAATGTCTAGTTATTGACTGATTCCAAGCCACTTACAACAAAGATTGAGGTCAAGTAGCATCACTCACAAGATTAAATGAACACAATTTCACATAATGGGCACAAGCTAGTGACTTGCAGAAGTAAAAATACTGCAAAAATTCTAAACCACATCAGTATTTTGTATGCAACTTAAATATCATCATCTTGTTTGTGTATACTGTTCAGGTAAAATCAAAAACTAATAATTCAGTTCCTGAGAATAATAAGGGTATATGCAAACTACATTTACAGCAAGAATCAGTGGCATGAGAATAAATACAATCTCTAAAGATAAAAAAAAAAACCTAATATGCTCACAATTAATATGTTGCAAGTACAGCATTTTAGGTTACTGTCATGTTATCTTTAGCACACTTCAATACCAAATAAACCTTACAGTTTGCCATAAATCCCCAAGGAACGCCTGGCTAATTTAGCTTCTACAAAGCCTTCATTCAGCTGGCTTTTGCATCTCCACAAGGAGTTAAAATGTAAAAGAGCAAAGCATTATCACATCCCAGCCTATGAGAGCTCACACTGCACGGTAAGCTAGAATGCTTTAAGCTAATGATGTTTATAGCTAACCAAATCCAATTTCAGCAGTCCACTGTAGCTCTAGTCTGTTAGTGCCGTTTTACATAAGCTTCATTTATTCTGAATTTTCAGCTATTAAGACAATGTCTGCATTTGGTTTCTTTCGAGTATCATGCTAGAAAATGAACTCTTCTCTACACAAATAAATTACCTTTTTATTCCCAAGGCTAGTGCTAGGTTGTAAATGTTAATGCTTTGAATGCATTCAAAATACCTGGAAACCAAAGATAAGACTTAAAAATGAGAAACTGTACTTGTGAGCTCTAACATAATGGACAGAATACTATGGGAACAAACAAACCTAACATTCTTTCTCTGATGATACAAATGACAACTAAAGGTCACAACATATTTACACAATAGAATGAACCCCCTGGTCATATCTAGCATGGCCTGTGAACGTTCACTCAAACCTTGCAAATTTCTCAGAGCCACTTTAAGGAACCCCTGTTGAAGCTCCAAATCTGGACTTCAGTGGTGAGAAAAAGTATCGCTTTTACTTCAGATCTTGGCAGGATTTGTGACATAAACACTGCGTACCAAACACTTCACATTTGAAGGGGGAGAAAAAGGGGAGGTGGTACTATGCAGACTCTCAAAAGAGAGCTCCTTTTGCATCAATAGATGAAATGTCATCTATTAACCCACTGTCATCAGGGAAGGTAAGTTTCCAACCACTCAGCTAAAAATCAACCTGCAAACTTTAGACTAACCTTTATTTTCAAAATGCTGTCCTTACTGCAGAGATGAAAATATAACATAGCTTTTGATCCAAGAAACAGTGTTATGACAAGTACTCATGTAAAGCCATTAGGTACTTCAGAGGCCTACACTTCCGTCACTCTCCAATTAATTCCTGCATCACAAATACGAATTTTGAGGTAGAGATGGGACTTCTCTGAAGTCCTGAATATCAGATCAAGAAACTGGTAGATTAATCAACACAGTGCTGCTTGTAAGATGTTACAGGAAACGAAATTTGTGGACTTCTATGGCAGCAGTTGCTAAACTGTGATCTATTTCAATTTTGCCACTTTGTCAAGTCAGTTATTTATCATGAACATTGACTTATCCTGAAAATCAAAGTTCTCAAAAGGCTGTTGGAAATAGCATATATTAAAAAGTAAGCACGTTATGGTAATGAATTTCAGTACCTTGTTACATTAAAAAAAAAAATTAAAATAGACATCAATGTAACAAAAAGTGCTGATGGGTGAGGGTATTAGTCTTAACTAGCAGATTATTGCACAGTAAAACCACCAAGAACTATCAAAAGGCAAATAGGTTTTAGTAAAACTAACATAATACTAGGAAGCACTAAATAAATTTCTTAACTTTTCAGAGTTTAAAATTGATTTAGCTTCAGAAAGAATGCAGGTATTTCATTAATTGTCTTAAGGTCACAATAGCAAACTGATATAACCTCAAAGTTTAATGCTTGCTGCTTTATGCAAATCAAGTTTCTCTTCTCCAGCAATTACTGCTACTTTGAGTAAGAACTCAATTTTAAGATTGCATTTTTCCACCAATGCAAGTGGCTCCTTATTGTAGTGAACACTAGTTGAAACTTGGCTGCCCATAGGCAGATGAAACAATCTATTATCAGGTCACTCCAATAGCACCCCAAGTCAGTAAATAAGGTGGACTTGGGCATAAAGAATAATCAGACATCACACAGAATAATACCCTACCACAGAAATAAAATACAAGATCATCTCTTATTCTGGGGTTTCAAATTCTGACTTGTTTATTGTGGTCTATTTCTACTTCTGTTTTAATAATACAGCTTGACACTACACACCCCTGAAATCTTAAGCTTCATCTACTGAAGAAAAGCAGATTTATTAGGTTGTTGTGGTTTTTAAAATACATGCAAGCATAATTATGCTTAAAAGATGCAAATTAAAAACACAATTGATACCCATAAATATACTAATAAGTGTCAGGTAAAATATTTGCCAGAGCACATATTTCTATTTTACAGGCTGTTAATCCATCATAGTGTCACTAACATTGTAAAGGACACACAAAGTGCTCTGCTCATTACTTTTTAATGCATCACTTCATTTTAAACAATACAACTAACAAGTTCAGGCCATAATATAGCCATCCTTCCTATGACTGTAAAAAAAAAACCAAACCAAACAAAAACCACAAAAAAACACCAAGATGCGCAAACCAAAACAACTCACAAATGCCAGTTTACATTATGATTCTACTTCTAAGCAACCAATACTACATATACTGCAGAAAATAGAAAATAAAATTCTGAGCTAACTTGTTATTGCTAGGTGTTATACCACTCCAATTTTTTTATGTTACTTTATTTGGGTTTTATGTCATGAAAACACTTCTTAATCTTGAATTTGTAAATAAAATGGAGATAATTTGATCAAAGGACAGTGACACTGCCCTTTAACCCAAAGGTTATGTTTTGTTAATAAATAACATATGCTATTTATTAAAGACCTCTCAAATAAGCATTACAAAATGTTCTGTGAAGTTCTCAGCCTTCCATCACTCTGACATTACAAGAAATAACTGTCCCCATTTTAATGGAGGATGAACTTCTTAACTTTCCCTAAAATGGTATTTTCGGAACTACCTGAGGGCTGCTGGAAAAAAAAAGCAACAGGACATCTGATCAATATTTTACAGAAAAGCTTAAGAACAATATAGGACGCCAAGAGCTTCTCCCGAACCTTATGCAACCTGATACATAATTTGATACTTGAGAACTAAGGCTCCCTATTTTTCCTCCAAAATATTTATCCCCTCACCATCTTCCCCCGCTAAACCCCTTGTTACAGGTCTCTACTTTCAGTTCTCAACCTTGTCTATTGCAAGTCCCACTCTTCCAAGCAACTGAATGGTACTGCCCATTTTAAAGTTCCCTGAACACTCACTGACTTCTTGGATCCCTAAATTCAATACTCCTTCTTTATAAATGTAGGAAAGGCTGTCTCATTCTACATGTCCTTCCAACACACACAGACCACTGCCCATAGCCTGACTGCTGGAAAAAACAAAGAATTGAGCATAGGCCATGATTTAGATGGCTATCTAAAATTACCATAAGACCAAACCACACAAGCTGCTCAGCCTTCAGAACAGGTGGTGTCAGAAATTCATGAAGAGCCTTCCTTATAAGATGCCCTATGCTCGTGTGACACTTGCCCAGTAACCAAGTGTTAAAGCTGCGAGCTCATAAGAGTACCTATTATCATCCATCACCAATTGAGACCACTGATCCTCTCATCAGTGCACTGCTAATTCACTTTGGTTTTATTTCTCACCAGGGAACCTTCACCTAACATGTCATCTACTGACACTGTTTAAAATTCTCCTCCCAAGCAGCTGTTCCAGGAAACTCCTCACTTTGTTTCCAGCTTCAAGATCTGAAGTCAGATCTGTTTAGTTGTCAAAGGAAAGCAATACTATGAGCATTTTGTTAAGGAAAATAATTAATAATTATCACTGCAAGACTTCAACAGCACTTCTTGTTAACAGGTTTGTGGTAGTAATCAGACACAGAAGATAGCTGCATTTCTGGAGATGCTTCATCTATACATATTTTAACAATGTGTTAACCAATACACATACTTCAGTGCATCTATATAGCAGACACTTTAGTAATCACAGTAATGACTTCATTATTGCTTCCTAGATTCAGGAAGGAAAACCTATGAGAAGATTACAAAAAGCACAAGACATCCACATTCTATACAAGTTTATATAATGGTTCAATATTAGACATCATTGATAAGCCAGTATCCCTGCTGGTGTGTTTTATTGGGATGCTGCACCACATCCTACACAGCTGGTGCTGTTCTCTCACTTCCAGATAATGAGTTTCCAACTACTCAGTCCCAATGGAAACGCTGCACTCCTAAGACAGCTTCCCCCATCCAAACTGTGCTCCCTGCATGTGAGGGAGGGGTTAATAGTTGGACTTACTAGCTCTCCTGTTCTTGCACCTACCCTGCCAAGAAGTGGCTAGAACTAAGTTTTAGGAAGGGATTGAAATACTTTGTCTCCAGAGAGACAACTGTCTATGTATCTGTGTACATACACACAGCACTGAGCGTAAAAGATTGGAGAGAATAAAGTAATGACTAAATGCCTTTCCTGGACATTTTACAACACAAGTTATTTACATCAATAAAGTTAGAACTGGAAATTACGGTACTGCATTCATTATAAAGCTAGTGGGGACCTACTCTGGTCTCTATTGGTTAGCCAAACTAATTACTTGTAATGGTTTGAAACCTGCTGCCCCTGGTGGGGGGAGATCTGAAACCCTAAACCAGGTACAAGCCTGAATGAAAGGGGCGTACACCGGTCCTAGTCCCTCTCCCCTTTTCCTGTCTTCGGGACTTCCTGCCAAGGTCTATAAAAAGGGGAGAAAGGCACGCCTCTCTCTCTTCCTCTTCTCTCTTCCTCTTGCTCCTTTGACCTTGCTCCTGGGCACACGCTGCTCTGCTGCTCCCTGTGCTACACGTGGCCGTGGCCATCTTGGAGACCTGGGCCTGCTCTACAGACGCTTCCCTGCCTCCATCCACGTCCAAGGATTGTGCATCCAGCTTCAATCCACCTCAATCCAGCGAGATCCAGCACCGGGGAGCCTCAGCATAGCATTTGGGTTTTGTATATTTGGAAGTTTAATCTTCCTTACCTTGTTGTTCCTACAACCCCCCTTCCCTGTTAAACCCCTACCCTTCTTCCTTTCTGTACCCTGTTAAACCCCTTCCCTTCTTCCTTTCTGATCCCTGTTAAATAATATATTTCATTTTGTTAATCTTCAATTTGGTGCAAGGTTTTCATTACCCCTGCCTTCCTTATTTACCTCTCTATCTGGGAAACTGAGGGATAAGGGAGGTGGGACACAGTTCTGCCTTCTAACCGGGACAGAACATTACTCCTAGGCAAAGAAAAGTAATCATGACGCACAGCTGTAGATCTCCAAAGAGATAAATTCTCCAAAAATCAAGTAAAAATAATAAAAGCTCCTACCAGTTTCTTAAGATAGCATGCAAAGCTCTTCTGTATATAATCAGTGCATGGCTAGCTTTTAACCTACTGAGGCACACAGTCAATAGAATCGTTTAACAAAGCTGAATAATAACTCTCTTTCCTGATATCCTGGGTAACACTTGGTAACACAGTTGTGTTGCAGGGAAAGGAGGCACTCCACAACAGCAGACACTTCAAGCAGCGCTTCTTAGAGCAGCAGCTACTGCTTCAAGAGCAGGGAACTGCAGGAGCTGAAGACAACACATACCACCTTTCTTGGTATCTTGCCTTAATTGTATTACCAGCAGAACCAATGTTACACATTTTTAGGAATTGTAGATGAAGCGGCTAGAGATTTATGTAGAAAAACTAAAGCGTCCCAATTGACCTTATCTACCACAATTGACACAACATGCACCGCCCAGCACACTGCCACCCCCACGCCGAGACCGAAATGCAGTAGTGCACACGCTCTTCAAGAATACAGAGTGCCAATGGGGAAAAGTAATAATCTCAAGGCTTGCATCATTTCACAGCCGAGTTGTTTGAAGACAGGCTAGCCATTACAGAAAGCAGCTGTGTTATCTGCCTTTTCCTTTCATTCATTTATAGACTTGGGTTGTTTTTCTAAGCCAAGTGAAACTATTTCCGTCACTACAGGTTTTTGTTTAGTATGCAAGGAACTTAGCTATAGTAAAAGCACACAAAGGCTTCTATTCTGTAGATGTCAATATTTTAGAGACATTTTTAAATTGGAAGCCTGTTAGGAGTTCTCCAGATCCACTACACCATTGGCTGGAATTCAACATGACATACAGAAAGATCTGTCTTTGCGAAGTTGTACAACCTTCCTTTTCACAGACCTGACTAGCAAGCTGCACTTTGTTGTGCACCTTGATGTTATCAGACAAAGGAGCAAAGAAACTATCCTCTAAACCAGAATAATTCAACAGTAATTACTTTAGACCTTAATTTCTCCTTTTCTCCATCACATCCTCTGAACTGTCCTTTCCACTTCCCTTTGTTTAGGGGAGTACATCTCTATTCTAAATTCCATCCCTGTTCAACTCCCATGATTCACATGGTTGAATAAAATAATTTAAAAAAACAAAACAAGAACACCCACAACAAAAAACACCAACACCTAGTGTATCACACCAAATGGCCTTTCTGTTAGTCTTCTGGCCTGCCATCACTGCTGAATCAGAATTTCCAAATACTTTAAAGCATTCTAAACAATTCTAAGTGTCTAGGAATTTTTCTTCTGAATCACTGAGCTACTTGGAAAAAATTTGGGAAGCCTATGATGAAAGGACCTTCCCTCCCCAGAAGTAGGTGGTTAAATGTTTTAATAGTCAGAAATGTTCTCTCCAATTTAAATTTAAATCAAGTCAGAATGTTCTGAGTTGCAGACTTAGAAGCCCTCCTCCTGATGGACACTATTACATTTCTTTAAAAAACAGTATTCTGTGTAGGAGAAAAATATTCTGCAAAATGCATTACTGGTCCACAAAAAGTCTCATACAGAGGTATTTACATAATGAACTGTAATTACTTACATTATATTTATCTAGTGAAGAATGAACCTATTGTGTGCAGTGAAACATATCTGTTCTGCACTAATACGTGCACATAGTAAGTTACCTAGCGAAATAACACATCAATCACAGGTTAACACTAAGCCTGCACCCACAGAATGCCATTTCCAGTTCATTACAGAAAAACAGCTGCAGAATCTGCAGTTGTGCCAGACTGTCAGGGCTCAGCAAGAGGTTAGGAAAAGCGATGTGCAGTGAGCTTGCGAGTTGTTTGTTGTGGGCAGGGAAGCTCTTTTTGTTGAGAGTGACAATGATCAACATAAACTGTAAAGATTATGCATGCACTGTAAACATGCCTCCACTGGAACAGTCCTCAGCTCCGGGCTAATAGGTGTTGTGTTATGTAAAAGAGCACCACAGTGATACTTGGAGTAGCAAGCCACCAACACAGACATGAAGTCCTGAACCTGAACCCTGCCAGGAGAAATTTTCTTTGCTGACACCACAAACCTGCATGTGTATTTTAAAATTTAATGAAAACTTGACAGTGAAAACGTCTGCTCTTCTTATTCAGTTCAAAGGTCACAGGCTAAGGAAGGTTGGGTGAGTCTTTTGTTGCTGTGCGTGCAACAGTCAAACGCAGACAAAATCTGCCAGTAAGCTGAACCTTGATTTCTGTATCAGAAGAAATTTGATCTGAACATTATCAGAATTAGGTATGCACGTTTTTATTCTACCTTTGACTTCTAATAATATGTTTATAAACAAAGTATCATTCACCAGGAAGCACATGCAGATCAGATGCAGTTTCCTCTGCACCACATCTTTGAATCTTTCTCCTCAGAAGACAATACTGGGCGACTATGAAATTCCTTCATTTTACTTGTCAGAGTGAAGCTGGGCTGGTGCTCCAATACAACAATAACCAAACCACTGTTAGAGTGAAAAGCAAGAAGCAGGTTTAGACCTTTTGTAGCATTTCTTAATTCTGTTCTTCAGTATTAACAATGTCCATCATTCAGTACTAATTTTCTTCTATGATGGTGTTTTAAAATGACATGATCTTTGCATGGGACCCCTGTGGTTGCAGCACATAAAAGACCCACAGCTTGTTCAAGTGAGAATTTCTCTCCTTGCATCTCCTTTAACAACTATATTCAACTGTTATTGCAGCATTTCACAGCATTAAGGCACAGTCCACTTCAAAAGCGGCATGATCTATGATGGAGGGAGGGGAGACAAAGCAGATACAGAACTTAAGTACATGTTGTACTCCAAGCCAAACTGTAGTTCAAACAGCTGTAACTGGGATCCTTTAAATTCAGGAGCTTATGCTGTTAACTCTCTGCACACATGTATCAGCCAAAAGCAAAACTAAAATAGAAAAATACTACTATGGCAAGCACCCTTTGCAGTGGTCTTTAGTTTCCCTTCCCACTCTCCACCATAGCTAGGAAGATTCAGTAGGCTGGCTCTCTTCAGCATGAGACATATTGAGCTGGTCCTTTCCCCAACAAAAAGGTTTCTCAAACACCTTCTCATTAGCAAGGGCAGGAACTCTACTTTCAAGTATTCTTTACCCATTTCTTTTCCCTATAGTTATATATCTCCAGCTACTCCAAACTGAGAATTAAAGAGATTGATTAAAATATACTGAAATTATCTTAACATCCACTTGAGATTAACAGGAATGTCAGTTTACTGTACCATAAAGACCATAATCTCACTGAACTACAATATAAGATTTCGAATTAGTGACAAATTTCCTTCCCCAACAGTCCTAAATTTTCAGTGTGAGAGTTTCTTCACAGTAAATTTCTGCATTCTGCAAGTCTTGGCCAGCAGCAGACATTTAGACAGCAGAGATCTGGTCAAGCAGAAAAGAGGATGACAGCTGGGAACTGGCAAGGAGAAGCCATTCTAATTTTACCTATGGCTTCAAAAAATTAAAACGCAGCAGAACCACCTTCTTAAATCCAGGATCTGCAAACACAACAGAAATAGCTTCAAGATGCTTAAAAAAAAAAAAAAAAAAAATCAAGCTAGTCAGTCTTCTTTTCCCTCCCTCAGCCTCTCCTTTTTCAGGGATTTAGAGATGGCTTTAAAATGTAACTTACAGATAAGCAATTATCTACAACAATAAAGTTTTTTTTCATCTTTATACCTTCATTTTTTTAAAAAAACATTTTCCTCAAAAAAAAAGGTAAATTAAAATTCTATATAAAAAAAAAAATCAAGTTCAAATAGCTTTTGTCACCAGTATTTTCACTGTCATAATGAGTACATCCTAAAGCAATTGCAGCATCATTTAATAAACTCATCTCACCACATAGGAAGACCACCACAGTGAAAAACTTTTCCATTTGACAAAGGGGTTTGTACTGTACCAGTCAGCAGAGGCCCTGTTTTGAACTTTGAACCAGAAGATGAATATCACTGAGATAAAGTACAAGAAAAGTCATGACTCCGAACATTTTTTTTTCTCACTGCAAATTAGTGAAAAAACTGAGACAAAGCAAGAACAATGAAGGACAACAGAAAAGAATTCTCTTGTACAAGAACAGTTTTGTCATTATTGTGGGACATAGGAGCTAGGATTCTACAAGGAACACACTGCCATATGAGAACAAAGCACAGTACCGGAGGGTAGACAAAAGATAACTGCCCCAACATCCACAAGAGGAACAGAGAGATCAGTTCTTCCCTAACCAGTGTGGGGAAATACGGTTGCTTTTGGACATTTGCAACCAAGTCAGAGCAAAAACACACAACGAAAAAGAAATAAAATGGATTTGAATAAGGTATATAAACATAACTTCTGAAACATTTTGACAACAGCTGTTTCAATCAGATGAGCTAAAGACAGAGGTCCTATGAGAGGAACAGCAAAGTACACATTTAAGAACCACCAAAAAGCTATCATAAATAGTAATTAAATACCTAAAAACCCCACCAAAACAAAAAAGTAGATCTTATTTCAGTTATTAATGTCCTTAACTATAAAGGTCAAGGATATGGAACTGACTCAGACAAACAGATATGGAAGAAACCAAACCCTTGTCCCTTACTGGGACAGGTCTGTCATGCATGAGGAGATGCTACTGTAGGACTAAATTAATGTTGCTAATAGGTCAGCTCCCTTCCCCTCTCCAGTATGGTATTCACTCTCTTTCAGCAGTTCAAGCTCACGCCTAGCTCATGTTCTTGTCTATCACTGTTCTCCCTGCCCACCCTAAAACTATGCCTTTACTAGAGCCTAATGTGAAAAGCAGACCTTCAGTAACTTCCAAGTTCCAAAGCATCCCCCTCATTCTGTAGAGTCTCCCTCAGACTCACTCAATTACCATTTATCTACAGGTTGATACAATGTAATTCCACAACTCGACTATTTGGGTTATTTACATCACATTGAACTGCGCAAGCAGAGAAACTTAAACAGGAGTTTAAAACAAAAACAGTCCATTGCTAAATACATCCCAAACATGGGGGGGGAGGGACATAACTGCATCCTGTCTTACAGTGCTATTGGCAGACACTCCTGCCATCAATCAGGAAAGTTAAGGCTACTCTCAGTAAAAAAGTTACAAGTTTTTATTGCTTCTTGTTACAAGATTTTATTGCATATCTGTTGATATGCTGATCACCAGGGACATGTAGTACACAAGTCCTCTGCATCAGACAAAGCAAGTATTGGGTCATAAAAATGAAACCGAGTTTAACTGCACTGTCATATACAAATCCAAGAGTTTACATACAAGTTTTCATGCTTACAAACACAAAGGTCTTTTTTTTTTTCCTCCCCGAATGAGACAGTAAGTTACAATAAACAATTTCTTATAGTTTTATTAAATCTCTAAGTCTGCTGTTTACCAATGCACAAAACTCATACACAACAGTGAGAATAAAAACTAAGTTGGTTTTTTTGTTTAACAATTGGAATTACACTTCAGGAATTGGACTACAGCTGGAATGAAATTACTGCACACTGGAATAAGAGCTGGAACTAATTCATTACTATGGACCTAAAATAACTTTAGGACAAAGTATGTGAAAAGTTACTCATTGAACATATACAGAACTGCATATAAAAAACGCATAAAACGAACCTGCAGGCAGATACGTACTCTCAGCATCAGCAGGTGGCATTAGCAGAGCATATTTAACATGTTTCTTCTTAGCTGAAGCCTTAGGCAACTAAAAAAAAAAATAAAATTGGCAACTACGCATTAATTAAATTGTAAAGTGGCAAACAGTGATACTAGTAATAGTTATATGCCCGCAGGAGGCGAATCAAATGTGTCAGTCTCTAAGGAACAGGCTGGTAAACCTTTAGCCTGAGAAAAGCCTATTACTTATTAGCAGGAAATACATAGTAGCTTCTAGGTCTGACAGCTGAGTCCCTTCAGGAGGGAATTATTCTAGAATGAGACTATAGAAAACACAAAATAACCTACCAGTTAGATGTTAAATGTGTGTGTGAAGCAGTATGCGAGGAGGAGTAACACTGCCAGATCAATACAGAAACAGTTTGGGTAAATGTATTACTGCTTAAGCAAGAGTTCACAGTATCAATAAAATGGGAATATTAGTTAAAACTTGCAAGGTTTTGAAACTATCAACTAGAAGATCTTTACTTCTGAAAAACTTGCCATTACAAGGTACCAATGCAAGCAAAACAGCACACTAAAAAAAGTTACCCCATTCTTTTCACCGTTTTCAGCTTTTATTTTGTGCCCCATCACTATACTACTTCTGTAAGCATTACTAAGATATTAGCACAGCCACTCTGGTCTCACTTAGTAAGACAACTTGTTCTTTCCTCAGAGGGAAGCTTTTGTACAAGAAGGTACGTATTTATTGAAAACACTTCTACCAGGATTAAATGACTTTTCCTTCCCCCAGCCTCCCACATTTTTAGAGAATCAAAATACTATTTAGTCATTAAATTGTCTCCACGGTGAAATACTCAAGCAAGGCAATGCTTCAAACACCAAAAAGAAACACAGAGAAGTTGAAAACAAAACACAATGAGAATTAGTGCTAATTTTAACAATCTTTTACAGTTAAGGCAATATCTTCATCACAACACAAATATTCTATAATTATCTTTAAGCCTGGATAGTACAGACCTACGTGTATGATTCAGTCATCAACTCTCCACTTCTGCTAAAAAACAACAGGCTGGTATCTGTCAGCAGTTCAGCATTGAAACAAATATCAGGTAAGTGATTTGCCTTGGTTTTGCCTGTGCCTTTTCCACACCACACAAATAACTCTGGCTCTTCCTTTTGAGGAACACATCAAACTGACAGCCATACAATTGTGTATTAGTTTTCCAGGAGACCTGAGGAACGTAGCATCTAGACATGCCACTAGAACTATGGTTTGATGGTGCTGTGGTAAGAGCAGCATGGTAGCAACCACCTCGCGCCATTCCCGCACTCTCAAGACAAGCTGCACCAATTCAAATCCTTTTCATCTGGAAATATAACTTTAACATTCTCTGTTCTAAGATAGATAGGGAAAGGTGGCTGGTTAGTGTAAACTTGCAAGTCAAAAATCCATTCCATCTGGTGAGCATTGCTGTTAGACAAGCATAACACTGTATCTTCAAATTTGTATTATTATAAAACCCCCTACTTACTAGGCAACAAAAGTGATGGCTTTTATGTGTGGCATAGTTACAATATATGAAGGGGGAAAAAAAGAGTTCATTGGAGCCATTAAACTGTCTAAATGAGTTAGAAGGCTGTCTTCATGACTGGTTACACGAAGCATACAATGAGATTTAGCTACAGTGTACATACACACACCTGGTGACATAGCCCAGCATATTGAATTAGCCACATAACTTACTTCAAAGCAAAAGAAATTCAAAAACAAAGTCACACCTTCCAACAAGCTATTCTACCAAGTGACAGGGAAATTGGAATACTGGGTATACAGGTAAGTAATCTTCAGCTTTGGAGAAAAGAAGCCCAGACAGATCTGCAGAGCTAGGACTATCTCTGCCTGCTACAGTCCTAAACGGGACCTGGGGGTACCCAGAATCCTCCAGCAGCAGCAGAGGAAGCTTAGTGCCATGCTAAACCAGGAAATATTCTTTGAGATTGAGATCTTTCACATATAGATGTATTTCTGAAGAAAACTGTAGCCTGTCTGTGTACATTGCGGTATCCACAACAATGCTAAGTCTGGATGTTCTGATTCAGGCTAAGAGTTGTTGTAATCCTGTGGTCTACATCCAACAGTACCTACAAACAGATGGCTAGTGAAGAACGATGCAGTCCTTTCACCAAACAGCAGTTACATCTTTCAACTCTGAATATGGTATGTTTCCTTCAGATTTAGACATCACAGACTGATCAAATTCTGTAAAATTTGCCACAAAAGAATGCCATTCAAGTGCCAGTGACAAGCAGCACTTCTGTCACATGATTAGTAGCTTGCAGTATAAAGGACTTCAAAAGCACTGCCCCATAATATACTTTGCATAGAGCATACAATAAACTTATGGAAAAAAAATATCTTATTCTACTCAGTACACAGAGAAAAACAGTTTAACTGAACAACTCTCTCACTGGCCACCTCATACACTGATCCATAATTTCTATTTTCCCCTCACTGTGCTGTTTGAAGACTGAGACCTCTCACATACTACTCCACTCAAAAAAACAGGGAAAAACATCCAGCAGATAAAGACAATTCTAAGTTATTCATAATATAATACAATATAGCTGTGAAAAATCATAATTATATATCACACTTTTTCTGCCACCATGAACATAACTGCAATTAAGGACAGCTTCCTTCTTGAATGTCCAATATGTAAAATAATTATACTTCAAAGCATGCAAACTCATACAAGTTTTAAACATCTATTTATTCATTCCATTAGGTTCTTCTGGCAGTAGCTGTTTCTTGATCACGGCGTGCTAGCAACAGCACATCATAACACTGCAAGTTTTAAGTACTTTCTGAGAGACAAACTAGAGATAGGGGATATTTCCATTCTCCAATGCCACATTTAAAAACAAAACAAAAAAAAAAAAAACAAAACAAAAAAACCCCATATGCATAAATATTCCAGATGCCTGCTGCCACGTAACATGAGATGAGAATTTCTCTGTAGTAATTCACCTTGCAAAGTAGATCTTGAATACATTAATAGCACCCTTTAAAGCCTTCAAGGTTGGCTAATTTTTACCACTTCCGACTTTTTTAAAGACTTCTTTCTCACATCAGAATTTTTTTTCACTGTTAAGTTGCTTTTGCCTCCCACCTGTTCACAACCATTAAGAATGAAATTGTCAGATGGAGTTTAGTCGTCACAGGTAAGCCACTTACTCTACTAAGAACAAGTAGGCCAGGTGGCAGTACAATGTTTAAATGGCTAAAAAAAGTGGTCAGATAGAATTTAACCAACTTAAAAAGTGAATGGTGTAGGGCCCACCAGATGGCAACAGATGCCTAACAGCAGCTCACTTGGAGGAATCATCCCACAAAAGATGCCAAATTCTTCTGTCTAGTTACATAGATGATTATTTTGTATTCTCTCAGCATAAGAGCTTAAAATAAAGCATATTTATTCTAGTAGAGACACCACTGAAGTCCCAAACATTCGACTCCTCAATGGTCAAAGTGAGCAGTAGCTTCAGTATTTTCTCTCAAGTTACCAAGCTTTCTGCAAGCTTACTGCTTCAACACTACCTCCATGCCTTTTTTTTTTTTTTTTTTTCGTGTATGGCCAAGGTTGCTTGGCAGAGAGTTCTGGACAGTGTCATCCTGAACATCAATCAACATCATCATAAAGGTCAGAGTCCCCACTCACTGAAGCTCAGAAATTTTCCATTTCACTGATGAACCTTCTCTCACATCCCAAAAAGGATTTTCAACCAGAAGAAGCAAAGAGAAGCTGTCTGCCAAACTACATCTCAAATTATGATTTAAACATTCTCTCAGCTACTCCTTACCACCCTCTGCCTTTGAGAGAGAAAAAAACACTACCCCAGCACCAGCACAACAAAATCTCACAGCAGCCACCTGACTCTTAGTCCTTAAACATAACGGATGGCATCTATGGGAGTATCAAGTACAGAAATAATTTTGAGAAACCCTCAGTAGGAGAAAAGAGAATAGAGTTAAGTAAAAAGGCTTAGGAGGTACATCTTCATCAGCTACTGTTTGAAATACTCACTACCTTCTATTTAGATTGCATTGTGAGTACTTGACACTTCTATTCTCATTTCAGAATTTCTATTCCAATCTCAAACCAAAATACAGAGAGTGGACATACACACTGAATAAGCCCATTTGACCGTGTTCTTTCTGGTACTGGACAAAGAGGGTCTATCCAAAGTTTCCAGCAAATGAAGGAAACCTAGATTTAAGTGTGGTTTAACAAAATGTAAAATAAATAAGGTATATTCAGAAAGGTTTACCTAATTCTTTTTCTTAAAGAAACAAGGACACAAATACGAAAATAACTGAAAAGCAGTTTAGGGAACGAGATGACAACAGAACAAAATAGTCTGAGGCTTTAACGTATGTACTGCTATCATGACGAAAACAAAGATCTACTCCCCACTCAAAGAAGGTAACATACAGGAGGAGCAAGAATTGTTGATGGTAGTACAAAAGATAAAAGTAAAAACAGAAATAACTTTTTTTTAGTTTTTGTATCCAAATAATACTATGAAGGTCCTTTGTTACTATTTCAGTGCAGAGTAAAGTTTCCAGTGATATTGCATTGTCTACATGGAAAACATTCTGCAAATCTTGCCAAATTGTTTTCTTTCACAGAAAACAATAAAACAGATAGTCTATGTACCTGTGCTAATTTACCATAAAAATTCTTGTTGTATCCTCAGAGGTTTTGTTTAAGCATTTTCAGACCGGATTCTGACATGTTGTTCAGCACCTAAAATAGAGTTAGACATCTGCTAGAATTTCCAAATACGTCGAGCACTTCAGACATCTTACTTGGGGAGAACGGACTACAATTGCTTTCCACTGAGAAACAGCAGCCAGCATTTCACACCCAAAAGAGTAATAATTCTTATTCAATTCATTTTAAATGTTACATAAAAGCAATGACAGGCTGTAAAGTCAATATGCATTTCCAAAACAATACAAACCACTTTCATTGATACCCGTGTATGTTCAAAACACAGCTGAATAGCACTAACCACAAACTGTACTAGCCAACACCAACAGGCATGTCCTGTAACCACACAACTCAGAAAAACACATTTTTTTCAGCCTTGTGTCTTTTAGACAGTAACTTTGAATTACTGTGTGACATGTTTCCAGAAAATGTAATGACAGAACTATTAGGTTACTTGACAATGAGTCAAATCTCTATGGTAATGGGACCTGCCCTCTGAGAAAGTGCTGGAGAATTGCTTTTTGACTCCAATTTTGATTGGAAGTTTTACGAATTACAGAATTAGTTTTACTTAAAAAATAACTGGTTTGTAAAAGGTTTATCATAACCCAAGAATTTCTCTCACAAATTCTATTATTTTACTCTTTTTGATCAATGATTTATTGTTTGGCAAGAGAACACATCTTTGCCACTGAACCCCCTAAGATAATCTTTTGTTTCCTATCACATCATCATATACTATAGAAATGCTCCTTGAATGCAAGTTATTCTGTATATTCGCACTGTATGTAGGCTCTTTTTCTGTCCTACTGTTTTCCATAACAGCTGCCACTTACCACTATCAGATGCAGGTAGTAGAGCAGAAGCACCACTGCTCTGGTCACAGACGACAGTTTCTAGGTCAGCATTTTCACTAAAGGGAGTAAATCAAAGAAGATCCAATATGAGACAGCAGGTGTTTATATATAACACCTGACTGTACAGAAATCATGCTTCCAACTTAATTATTTATTACAGGCTTACAATAAAAATGACAAGAAAGCAATTGTGACTAGAGTTGACTAAACGTTAAAAAATAATTTGCAATACTGTTTATTTGGATCCTTCAAAAGGGTTTGCTACTATTCTCTTTTTTCTCCTTTTCTATCTTTTTTATTGAAGACTAAAAGAAGGTTAGAAAAAAATGAAGTCTCAAAATAGAAAAAGCAGACCTTGAATGCTCTACTATTACTTGAAAAAAGGAGTGTTGTATTCTGCTACAGAAGATAGCACTTCAAATTTGAAAGGTCAGCTGCAAAGCTTGGCTTGAAAAGCAACTCACAATCACAACACTAGAGAACAGAAATAACTCTTCCTGGGCCAGAGAACAAGTACAGGATCCTGGAGATTGTTTTCAGGCAAACGCGATGATGGAGCCAAATATTCCTTGATGTGATCCTGCCCATCCTTAAGGAGAAAATATAAAATCCCATTTCCCTGAAGACATCAAGAACTAAGCAATAGGAAACAGTTTCCCTGCTCCTTGCCTGTGCCTCTTTCCCAAGATCTCTGTGCATTTCTGCAACTTGCATCGACTCCTCTCCCGTAACAGCTGCAGGCTTATAATGGTACCCATCACAAACTAACCAATATATATTGCAGTTCTTGCTATGCCCTGTTCTTCCTCCAAATTTTCCATTGTTCTTATGCACATCATAAATGATAACTTGAGGGTCTAAAGCACCAGTGTGAGATGCTCAAGTCCAACCCCTTCCCTCCACCATTAATAATAATAGTAATTTTTCCATCTATCAATAATAAATCAGTATAATTTTATTATGTGCTTTATTAACATTCTAGCACCAAAAATTTAATACAGGAAAAAGGGTAGTCCTACAGTGACTAAACACTCTTGTGTATTATGATACAGTCTGCTGGAGCAAATAAACATCTTCAATGGTACTTGCAGACAGCACAACATTACTCTGCAAAGCCACACATCTTCCCCACCCCCCCACCTCTTTTCATGTTGTTTCATTTGATGGAAGCATCAAAGCATCAGGTAATTTTTTCATCCCAACTCAATCAGGCAAGAAAGTCTTTGAAGTTATGTTTTTTCCTTCTCAGTTTTCTTCTCTCCCCCCCCCTTCATTAGGAAGAATCTTTCCAAAACCAGTTTGACATTCTGAAGCTTCATAATGCTAATTCTACAACAGGTGTGACATGTATCTGAAAGCAGTGCCCTGATGGTTTATTTATGGGCTTTTACTCTTTCTTTCCACTTGAGAAAAGACCTTGACTATGTTTTCATAAGTCCAATATATATTTAGAAACTCTAATGGCAGCATCCATTCATCAAAAACATGAAAACTAGAGACAACAGTTCAAATAAAAAATCTGAAAAGCCATTTGTGGCAATAGTTTAAGGCTGTCACGGAAAGAAGTATATCAAAATACCTCCATTAATGATTGCCTCACAAGCACCGCAAAGTTCAAAGCCTGTTACTGAGGTCCTTTATGCTAATGGGAATTCACACTACTGTGTAAAACAAGGTCAATAAAGAAAAGATGCAAAACAACAAATTTAAAACAGTTTAATTACAGAAGAAAAATGGCACTTTGTTCAGGAACACAAAAGAAAAGACACCATAATTTTCTGCTGACCCTTGATAACACGGAGAAAGCAAGAATCATCCAAAGCAGGGGGAGAAGGCAGAAAATTCAGTGATCACTGACAATCTGTACCATTAGAAAAAGCTTAGTGAATCACACTGTTCTTAATATGTACTTGTCACTGAAGATTTTTTAAACGTACTTCAACACAATCATTAAAAAGAACATTGGGAAGAAAGATAAATAAAAATCACTATGTTTAATTTCTAGTCTGACTATATTTTGGAACTTCATTTCTTAACTTTAAACAGGATTACTGAAACAAAAAGCTACCAGACAATGAAATGAGAACTAGCACACACTCATCCGATGACATGCCCGTAGCAGTCAGAAGTAAAACAAAAGAAGTGAGCAGGGAAAGCCACAGGCAGGCAGCAGAAGTCACAGCCCTTCACACCTAAATATCTGAACCAGCACCTGCTTCTAGCTGTTCCAGAGCAACTGCATAACTGAACAAACTCAGCTTCTCCACCCAAATGGGGGCTTAGTGCCCCTTTCTAGATCAAGAAGAACTGGTTGATATTTATCCTGAACTGTTTGCCAGAGCTAATACCACTGAAGAAACATGTGAATAAAGAACCACACATTTTGAAACATCAAAATATGCAGCTTCCGTAATCACTCAAAAGTGCATAGGAGCTGTTGAGTATATGGGTTTTCAAAATAGAAACTTCAATCAGAAATGCAATCTAATTTATTTTAATAGCACTTTTTAATAATAGCATTTTTTTCAAGTAAATTTTAATTTACACTCATATAGCACCTGTGGGGAGGGAATTTTTAAAATACTACAATTCCCTTATTCAGGCAGAAATTTTTATCACCAACTTGTAGAACTCAAAACTAGGGTAGCATTGCAGAGCACTTTTTTTTCTTCTTCTTGTTTTTAGATATGCATGTAAATAAAAATTAAGCTAGCTATGTGCAAGGTCTCCAAGACACTAATTATGATACAGGAAATAAACCTGCACTACCTAGGCAAATTGATAATGATGTCTGCCAAATTCATATGTGATTTTCCACATAACTCCCAGTAACAGCTCAGCTTTTATGAGTGAAAAGAAAAGAGCATATTGTAGCCTTTTTACCCTACTTTCTTTTCCAAGAAAATTACAGCCCATAACACTTTATCCCTCTTGCACTTTAAGAAAAAAAAAAATCATATTTTTTCTGCTCTTGGTAGTGTTGGCCCATAGACCTTCTTAAAAGTGTGCTTTATAGGTAGCAGAAAATTGGAAGCAATGTAATAAAACTAGCAAGTAATTTCTGCACCTGGGAAAGCATTATCCTTCTCCATCATATGTGATGCTTCATGAAAAGGCTACCTAATGAATCCACTACTGCAGGACTTGCTGTCTTATTTTTAAATATAAAGGTTCAGCCTCTCAAATTATGGCTCATTATTGATATTTCCTGTTTTCTTTTCAAACAAACCAACAAAAAAATTCTTCAACAACACAATTTCTTCTTCTCACTGTACTTTCAGCACACGCTCGACTATTAAAGCCCTGAAGCAGAACTAAAGTATCTTACTACTTCGTCATTGAAAAGTCAGTGATGCTTTGGTTTCCAAAATCATAAGAACTGAAGGCCATAATTAGAAAAAATGGGACTTGATAAATTCTGCACTACATTCATCCAAGAAAATCCATAGGTCTGAAACATATTATTAAATCTATTTCTTAGAATGGCTGCATGTGCTCTAGATGGACTTTTATGTACTATTTTAGATATGTACAATGTCACAGCTGTTTTGTGGCTAAGTCTTCAAAATTTTTCCTCAGTAGAAGAAGGCCTATTAAAAAAAGGAGATGATTTTTCAAAAAAGAATTAAAGATCCTGAAAGTTGATGAGTAATACATGTGCCTCTGGTGGTCCTGCAGATAAGCATCACCTTTGTGCTTCACTGATCACTATGAAGAATGTTTTTCTTTTATCAAACTCAATTGTGTTATACTTTGTGTTCTTCTGTACTCAACTGTAACTGAGTATGGAATTCCAATATAATAGAAATATACCAAATTACATAAAGAACCCAGAAAAATCCAAACACAGGCAACAGAGAGGAAATTACTTCTTTTTAAATGAGGATTGAAACCTGTCATCAGTACAGCTTGCCTAATCAACAGAGAAAAGGAAAAGCTACAATTAGGACAGGAGTCAGTGCACAACAGAACAGTTGATATCATTTAAAATGCATACAGCTTTCAAAGTTAGAATGAACAGAGTCAAAACTAGACTCTAGATTGAAATTAATAGGCATTTTATTACAGGCTACACTAAAAAAAGAAACAACGCAATACTGAGTCATTTAAAAGAATAACTATCAAAGCTTTGAGGAATATACAGCCAGATTTGCCAAAGATAAAATGAAGTATTTGAACAGGTATTCTTCTTATCCGATACTTACAAAGCTCTCAAATCAAGAGAAACTTCCATTTCTCATTTTAGATGAAAATATTACAGTGATGAAGGAGGGTAGAAATAAAGATGAATATATCTTGACTTTTCACTATTTAAATACTGTTTATAGACATTTCGGCACCACTGAAAGGTTTCTTTAAAATAGTCCTATTCTTAAAGGGATCCTTCATGTCTATGAAATTGCATCTATATGTATTCACTTAAATTATCTTCAATAAATTTGTCTCTACAATTTGCAAAATAATAAGGTAAATTAAAAATGAAAAAAAAAAGCTGATGTTTCACAAAAAAAAAAAAAAAAAGATAAAGAAAGCACCTAAATTTGAACTACGCATTTTAACAGAAGAGGCAAGTAGACTGAAGAAGATTAACAGCAAGGTTTGTTAAGACCATTAGTTTCCAAGTAATGTGGAAATCATAGTTTTCTTTTCTGTATAAGGCAGGAGATATTCTGGCTCCAGAATCTTGCCCACAACCCTTCAAGGATCTTACACATGGGCATACAGAGTATTGTTATTGCCCCAGAAATTGTCTCTCGACGTTGCTATTATATCAACTGCTAATGAACTGACTATTGAAGCTCACAAATGACACCACAGTTGCAGGAAACGACCTACTGCTCCTACTATTGGTTCATACAGAGAGCGATAGCAACACCATAGTGATTTGAAACACGAATTTGTTACCCCAGCCACATTTAAGGGAGGAAGCCCACAGGCTTTAGAGAGAGAGAATCTCACTGGAACATTCCAAGTTATCAAAGCAAATCCACAAGTTGTATACATCAAATAACATGATCATTTTTCTTTCTAGAAATTCTTCATGTACCAGCTTCCTTCTCAGTTTTAGCCAGAACTGGAAGCAATTGTTCTAAATAAACAGGCTAGCTGACCTTTACAGGTCCCTTCCAACACAAACTACTCTATAATAAATACTAGAATCCTACTGGTAGTTTCTACTTATCATATCCTTGACTAAAGCTTTTTTCCCCAAAATTGCTAGTGATATTAAATTACAACATCTACGAAAAAGAATTAGTTACATTATGAAATTATATTTTTACTAGCACAGATATTTGTAAACACTTTTACATAGAGGCCAGAAGTAAAGTGTGTATACTTGAGAAGTGTTAAAGACTATTTTTTATCTCCCTGAATTGCTGAACAGAACTGAACAGTTTCATTAATGAATTAAAAAGATGCATACTTTTACTTCTAATCTTACAATTTAGTGTATGGTACAGTCTTCTCTGTACCACACATTGCTGTCCTGGCAGAAGTGCCACGGCATTTCCTTTGTTGATGTTAAGACAGTGACACATGTTGGCAAGTGCTCCCAGAGTAATTTACATAATTTAAAAAATTATGCTCCTCCTGTTTGCCTCCCCACCTTCCAGTCATTATTTCATTTAATAGAAAATAAATATATGAAAATGCAAAGACTAGGGAAAAAAGAGACAAAACTAGCATCACCTTTTTTATTTTAATAGATGACTAAAATGCATACATATGGAGGTTCTCTGACATACTAAAAGCAGATACATATAAACTCAGTCACCACCAGTATCATCTGCCCACGGACTTTTATTTTAAGATCGCATAAGATCTACAGAGCCTGAGCACGTCTGCAAACTCACTGCTGTTGGCTTGATGGCCAGTCCCGAGTTCTGCAGCTGTCAGCTGCAGCAATCTAACAGAGTCAGAGACTGCAGGAAGCAGATTGTAATTTGGTCCCCAAGAGAACGGGGCAAGGGATGCCAAAGGTAAGTCATATTTATCTAAGGACTGGAGTGAAATGCCAGGCATAAGCAAAGGAGTATTAGATCTTTGCTATTTTCACATCTTTTTCTCTGTCCAGTCTGTATTGCTTAGTGACTCATAGCTTTGTTTTGAAGAAGCTTTAACTTCTTTTTAACTTTGTATTTCCTACAGCAACACTAAGTAAAACTCTTTTAGGTACCAAGGTCACTAGACCACCTGATCACAAGCAAAGACACTAGTAGATGAGACAGGATGATTCAGCAGTATAAAGATTTAGATGATAACAACTGAACATAACAACACAGTAATCCAGGCTCAGCTGTCACCTCAGTAGGACTCAACCTAGAACAAATCTTTCTGGAAGGAGGCAGTCACCAGGGGTAACCTAGAACAAATCTTTCTAGAAGGAGGCAATCACCAGGGGTGTAAGGGACGGGAGCAGCTTACTGCACCGACTGAACTGGATGGCTTGTGATGAACTTGAAATTAACATTATACCATTGAAATCTAACACTTGAAATTCAGTTATGCCCATGTCAGACCATAAACTTAAGAAATGTCACAAAAAGTCAGTGTAACACTTATCTCCATACTGACACAAATGATTCCTGTAAACAGAAGATTTAAGAACTGAAGTTAGCCTTAACAGTTATGCATTCCAACAGGATGCCACTGTGCAAGTAATTACTACTAATTGCAAGACAAGCTTTTCATATGAGAATCCCAAGAAGGTAACTACATAACCACCCAAATGGGGACTTAGATCATCAGAGCAAACATACTATAAGAAAGCTTTGGAAACGAAGGAGAAAGAGGTCTCACAGGTCATTTTAGAAAGCAGAAGAGCATTGACTGCTAAGTCGGAGAATGAGCACTTACATGATTCAGTGGGAAAGTTATAGGCAGGAGACGAAGGGCAAGATATCTCCTCTAGGGGATTCTGATCTAAGCAAAACAGCTCTTGAGGAGTTACAAAGAAATTTTAACCAGGAAGTTAATGCAGGTTCATTATTGTCTCAATCATTTTCAGCTGTTTTCAACTAGACTCCCACTATGGAAAATACAAGTCTAGAGACAGTAGCTACTTTTTTTTTAAATCTCAGTTACCTTTCAATTAACCTTTGAAAGTAGCGCATAGGTTTCCAACATCTAGCGTATACATAATTCTAGTGCTTTATGGCATGAGGTGTAAGGGGAAACTAAGAAATTAGGTCCAGTTCCCATGCACTGCCAGTAGACAGACAAACGATGTAGATGGGAAATCTAGTATGGTTAATAGAAGATAGGAAAAGGGTTGACATCATCAGCCTTAATGCTCTTCTAACATTTGAGAACATCTGACATGAAACATGTCCACAGATAAAGAACAGTAAGGCATTGATGCAATGTAGAAACTCCCATCCAGACAGGCACAGCATTTACACCAGCACGAGAAATATCTGAAGAGCAGCCCAAGACCTAGTAACTGGTTAGCAGAGACCTAGCTCTGCAGAGATACATTGCTCTCTCTACAAAAAAAATTGAGTAATAGCAAGTTGGGACAGTCAGCACTATATTTCATTTAGGGATACGGTGTACTTTTCCTCAGGGGTATGGTGTAGAAGTGGCCTAGTAAAGACAGATAACAGCAGGACTCGATCTTGTAAGGTCCTTTCCAACCATATCAATTCTGTGATTCATTCAGCGTAGTCCTACCCTTAGACTGATAGCCTGGAATAAGTGCTTTTCAAATTAGTTTTCTGCAGGACAAGCACAGGAAAAGTGGAATGTGGTATCTAGACACACTAGGGGGAAGGAGGCATCTATGGGTCTCTAACTGAGTTATGGCTAAAGAAGCAACCAGCCTCTACTTCTTAGGTACTTATGAAATCTCAGTGTTTGCCCATGCCTGATCTTCTCACCAGTTTTACAGCTCTGTTCTGCATAAATGCAAAGCACCGTCATTATAAGCAGCACTTAGAAAGGCAATGATGCATTACTGGAGATTTCTGACAGCACACAAGATCCAGTCTGCTCAACTTGCAAAATATGGAAATATTAGGGGACAAAGATTATTAACCTCTCTTTTAATTCACACACACTACAGTTCAGCTTTCCTCTACCATGAGATCACAGGTGGGCTTTGTTTGGGGGGGCAAGTGAGAGATTTTTTTTATATTTGTATTTTCTTTTGTTTGGTGTGTTTTATTGGTTTGGGTGGGGTTGGGTTTTGTTGTTGTTTGGTTTTTAACACTGTTGAACTTCAACTTCATAGGAACACAAAAACCTCACAAAAAGCTTATTTGCTTTTCATAGTATCATACTTACGGGCTAGAAGCAGCACATCTTGAAACAGTACTGCTCAATGCCTTAATTACTAGACAGTGTTAAGCAGACCCTTAAAATTCAGAGTGACACAAACAGCAAGAGATACCACCATGTGCACCATTGTGAGCAGAAACTACTGAGGGCTGCATAACTCAGACAAGTTTTATGAGGAAAATGGTCCTCAGACATTTCTGTTATTCACAATAATGTTACATGCAAGAAATGTGATTTTTTTGGTACAACTTTGGGGAAAAGATGGGTACAACATATATAAGTGGGTAGATTCAGGCTGGATGTGAGAAGGAAGTTCTTTACCATGAGAGTGGTGAGACCCTGGAATGGGTTGCCCAGGGAGGTGGTTGAGGCCCCATCCCTGGGGGTCTTTAAGGCCAGGCTGGAGGAGGCTCTGGGCAGCCTGATCTAGTGGGAGGTGTCCCTGCTCCTGGCAGAGGGGTTGGAACTGGGGGATCCTTGTGGTCCCTTCCAACCCTGACAGATTCTGATCTGTTTTAGCAGAGGACTTTAGAGCCCTAATGGCTTCATGGTTGGACTTGATGATCTTGGAGGTCTCTTCTAACCTAAAGGATTCTATGATTCTATGTTACAGTACCTTTCATGTTTCTCTCAAGATATTCAGGTATGGACACTTTAGCCATTTAGCCAGCTGGGTCCATGATAGTATAAGGGTTCTTTGCTATAAACTTCACCATCTTTGACTTAGTTCATCTTTGCTCAGCTCCTGGAACAGCTGCTAACGTGTTTCACATAAAAAACCAATACTACTTGCAAATAAACCTACTGAAAACAAATTTTAAATTCATAGTTGACACCTTCTCCTTTCAAAGGCATGCAGTCTTTCAGTGTTCTGCTCTTTGTTTCTGGCTTTTTTTATGAGCAAGGTGTTTTTCTTTTCTAAATGCATTCAAGCCTTTAATTCTGCTTTGGTGTTTCAGTTTACAGCTTCTGCATGTGCTTACTAGGCACAGAGGTAACAGATAAAAATAATTTATGTCTATAAAACCCAGAAAATGAAAGGGCTATTCAATACAAAGAAAAAAACTAGCGTTCATTATTATACATCAGATAGCTTTAGAAATCTCCCTCTCCTACATGGTTATAGCTAATGGCAAAGTTTTACAGTAAGAAGGAACTACAAACATGCTGGTTTAACAGTACCTTAGCGATCCCAAATCAACTCCACTCTACACAGTTGTGTGTATTTTTCCTAAATGCCTTTACTATCTATTGGAACAAGCATTCACAGGATTATTTATTATGTGACCAGACTAGAAATCACTAAAGTATTCATCTCTAGTACTGTTTGAATGTGTACTAGGTTTCCTGTTAAATTCCTCAAGGCAAAAAGAAAAGATGCACAGATGGGAACTATCTCTGTGCAAACTGATGCATTAAGAAAGTAAAATCTGATTAAATCACAGTCTCACCCACTTCATGAAACACAAGAGACATACAGCATTAATGGTTGTAATTTAAACCTATCCTTGGAAAATATTTGTAAAAAGATTATGGTATTCAGGTACCTTGATATAAACACCAATAAAAGATTTGACTGAGACAGACACACACCGAGTTGAGTGAGGGATTGATCTGAGGCAGATAAAAGAAGTGCACGCACCACATTAGTCACTCTCAGTTTCTTACACAAGATTATATAGTGTTTGGTTTCTCAGGAGATAACAGGCTGTAGTGTTAGAAGCCTACACCTACCAAATGCCACTGGAAAGAATGACAGAGAGAGAATTTAATGAAGAAGTAAATAGAATCATAGAATTGAATCACAGAATCTTTTAGGTTGGAAG
>NW_008632171.1:0-4418 GCF_000691845.1 Merops nubicus
AAAGGGGCAATCTCTTTTCACTTGTGCTCTGAGACAGGATGAGGGGCAGTGAATACAAGCTGGAGTGTTGAATCCTCAACATGAGGAAGAACTTCTTTCCTGTAAGGGTTCCAGAGCACTGGAACAGGCTCCCCAGGGAGGTTGTGGAGTCTCCTGCCTTGGAGACTTTTAAGACCCGTCTGGATGCGTTCCTGTGTGACCTGCCCTAGACTAGATGGTCCTGCTCTGGCAGGGGGGTTGGACTCGGTGATCTCTGGAGGTCCCTTCCAACCTCTAACATTCTGTGATTCTGTGATAAATTTATTCACTGTAAGTGTAGTTTAGTCTGTGGTTTGGTCTTCCTTTTGGCAATTGTATTAGTTTTAAAACAGTAGCATTCTAAGTCAGCAAACAAAATCTGTCTTTTCTGCAGCTTGCTTCCTTAAATAGGATGCAGTAAAAATTACACCTGGAAAGCTCAAGAAGCCAACAGAGGAATGCAAGCCCTGATATTTTCCAGCTTCTTTTTGTCTTACCTCTAACTAGGATGAGTTTGATTTCACTGTTCTTTGTAACACACATGCATCTAGTTTACTGCTCCATTTCTGGCTTCAGTAATTTTAGTGTGGACCAAATGATCCAGAACCAAAACCACCAGAGAAAGGATTGTCCTTTTAGCTCCTTGCTTCGACATTCAAGGAAAGAAAAGGAAGAAAAATGCAATCTACAGCAAATGCTGCTGCCTGCTCAGCAGCTCAATCACAGATCACAGCCTCTAAGTCTCCCTCTCTCACAGCAGGGATGTATCCTCCATCCTTTTGTGCTCTTAGTTTTCTTTTTTTTTGTAGAAGGCAGCAAAAAATTAGGAAAATACGAATGTTATAATGTCTCTTTTAGAACTCTCATTCTGCAATTACTTCTTGGAAATACGTACTTCAACTGAGAATGAACAACTTCTCTCAAACATACTAAGGGTTTAAAAAAATCCTCAAAACTCTTGCATCCTTCTTAAATATATTATACGTTTAAATACTATTTTCTAAAATCCCAAAGGTTTATTACTGCATAATTCCATAATTTCTGGCATACCTAGGTTAGTTTGATGAGCTTTAAATACAATCTTTCTTTGCTGTCATTGCATTTACAACACTCCCCACAATGTCAGCATCACAAAGTCTGTTACTATAAATCAAAACGAACTGAGGAGCTCTAACCAGTGAGTTAAAGCAGCCTCCTTTAATGGACCAGAGAAGTGCAAGCTGCCATAGCAGTGGAATGCATATGAGTCTTTGTCATTTCACACATAACATACATTTTTTTCTCTTCCTCTGCTTTGTCAGAGATGACTCTAAAGCAAGTAAACACCTATTTTGTACTAAAACACAGAAGAAAATGCATTTAGTAAAAAAACTACTGACACGACTGTCACTAATTCATTACAATTAATGTTCTCTTCAAGATGCAATTACAGGTACACAACTCATACTTTTCATAAGAATGCATGTGCAGATATATAAAGTGAATGATGTTTATGCCACAGAGTATTTACAAGCTACAGCATAGCCTGGCAGTGGAAGCAAGTTTAACCTACAAACCCCAAACATATACAGAAGGTACTGTGGTGTATAACAAAAAATAAACACCTTCATTATGTCCAAAATATGAGTTCAGTTGAGAGCTGTCATAGTCACCAAATGGCTAACTATAAGCTCTGCAAAGCCCAATAAAGAGAAACACTCTTTTTAATGGAGCAATTCCTGGGGGATACGACGCAGAGCAGGGTGTTTCCACTCCATCGAGGTACAAGGCAGAACATAAGAAAGACTGGTATCAGCCTAAAGTGCTGAATTATTTCCCTTTAGATCAGTTTTTAGCCTGCCCCATGAGAGAGAGAAATATAAAATACTGCCACTTCAGCTAGAAGACTGAAAGTCCTGACAAGCCTAGCAACTCAGTACTATAATTTGGAGACATGCTTTTCTAAAGAGAATTGTAAGGAGAATTGACAAGGACTGCAATCATCTAAAAAAGCTCAAAAATAACATTTGTAATTAGAATTAAACCCGTTAGCAAGGCAGGTCTACTTCACTCAAAGCTTTATTCCTTCATTCATTCACAGGATTAGGACAGCAGCTCAGAAGAGAGACACTGTCATGCTCCTTCCTCACTCTTAGGCCAGAGAGGTATGACCATCACAAAGGTATATATCATCAGATGCTAAATCCACCTTAAACTGCCAAGTTGACACTAAGGAGTGCAGAAATAGGGCATCATCATCACTCAACAGACTACAGGCATTTGTAATCATGTTGGTCCATGAGAACTGAATCAAAGGTATAGTAAGAAGAACAGGACACAGCCCAAGATGCTCTCACATGTTCCTCCATCTTACCCCCTTCTAGGTCATGTTGAGGAACTTCAGGAAACAGGTTCATATTATGCTGCAATTTCATCACACTAACTGAATGAGAAATCCCTAAGGCCAGCAACCACTAAAAAATAACATACAGTACCTCTACATGAAAAAACAGGGATGTTGACACATCTGCAAAAATCAGAGTTACTAAAATATCTGCTGACATCACATCACATCACACAGAGTGCTTCAAATGCTTCCACTTTTGTTACCACAAATTGCCTTAGTCTACAATTCCTCTCCAGCTGTGTTCACGGTTTCCTCCCTGTCCCTATATCTTTTTTTGCTTTGCTTTTTTTTAATCATCCCATCAGCAAAACTTAAACTTCAACAAAGGTGTGTCTTTAACAACTGGTAATAAACCAAAGTTCAAAATCCAAAAATGGGCAAAAATGTGATAAATGCTGCTGACCCATTCAAAAACCTACTTATGTGTTTCACCACTTACTTTTACTCTACTTTCTAATGTCCGACAACCCATTATTTTCCTACTGATTTTCCCTTTTGTTCCTTTAGACATTCTCCCCTTTGTCTGCTCGGATTTCTGAACTCCACCTGTGTTATTTTCCCCAGTGATGCCATCATTACATTGCCATATTTCTTTCTGTTTGGTTTTCAGGATGTGGATTCTCCCATAGTGGTTCAGTCTGCACAGGAAGGGAGAGCCTTCTGTCCACACCAAAAAGCCCATACACACGTCTGGAATAAAGCAGCGCTTCCAGAAATGACTGAAAACTACATCTTCTAAGTGCACACTTAATTCCCCTAACTGGTGAATTCCTACAAAGTAGGAGAAACCAGTAGAAGACAGACTGACATGCAAGTTGTTCCGCTTCATAAACCCAGCCCACGTTATGGGACAGACTTGTGGAGAGCAGGGGTTAAATGAAGATAACCTAAATAATAATCACAGGAGTAAAACAGTTCCCAGAAGGAAAGAAATCTCCTGTTATAACATGCAGTCAAGAGCACAAGGGAATAAATTGCCCAGTATTTAGTGTCTGGACAGAGCTACAGCAAAGTCCTAGGGCAGAAAGCTCTACAGACACATGACCTATAAAGCAAATGTGTGGTAAACAACTGTAGTCCTCTTCTGCTGTCCCTGAGGCTGTAGAACAGAAGACAAGTGGCATGAGTAGCCTCCTCTGGTGTCTGTTCATTTCCAGTTCTCCAGGAGCAGCAGTAACACAGTCTGTAGTTACCTCCTTTTCATGCTAGCTTTTAAGTTTAAGAGCCCAGTTAGAGATGGGACTCATACCACGGGCCCTGAAAACCAGCTTGGCCAACCCAAAAACTACTTTCTTCATTCTTATCACTAGCTGCAACATAAACAAAGCCACCTGCTTCATGATAGCTTTCCCTGCTCCCAGGGGTTGAGTAGATGAAAAATGGGTGGCAAGTTTGAGGGGAATTGTAAAAGGTTGGTATGTTTAAAGCTTCAGCCTACTATACAATGTGCTTTGAAACCTGAACGTCGCTAAGATGATCAAGGATTAACTTGCAAGTAGAAGCACCAGCTTTGTTCCCTGGCAGTTTGTGGGATGCTCATCTGCTATTCCTCCTACACGTCTCCCATGCCTCATTTTCACTCACCCTTGGCTTTAACACCCCAGGTTTGATCGTTCAGCCACCAGGACCTCACTATTTCTGTCTACTCTCTAAACAGGAGTACGGCGGCACAGTGAAGCTTTCAAAATTCAGTACACCATGGATGATGTCCACAGTATGTGGCATCTTTGACCTGCTAGAAAATCTGCACTATTAGTATGTCAAAACCCGCAAGAAAAAAATAAAAAAAAAACCACAATCACAGGTTATTATCTTTAAGACACTTAGGGAATCCTTCAGGATGATTCCATCGGATTAAATCAAAAGCCAAAAATCGCTGTTCATGGCCTCCAGGGGCGGTACCGGGCTGTGGCAGTGCAGCCCGACGGCTTCTGTCGCGCTGCCTTTCAGCAACACGGACGGACGGCCCCGCTCCCCTCCCCCCTGCGGCGCCCCCGGGCGCCCGCGAGCGGCC
>NW_008632171.1:4485-5430 GCF_000691845.1 Merops nubicus
AGTATATTTTTTTTTTTTTTGCCCCCGGGAGTCGAGTCAAAAGGGCAGTGGTGGGATTTTCGTTTCACTTTGGGAAACGAAATGAAAAGCTCCATGAGCTCAAACTTCCCAAACATTTTACAGACTGATGCTTATTAGAGCTGTGAAAATCGTGTACTTTTTGAGCCCAGAGTACAAAGGTAGGCAGGCAGGCAGGCAGGCAGGAAGGAGAAAGAGGGAAAGAAGGCCACCCAGAGATGGACAGAATGATTTTTCTTCAAAAGCACTGAGAAAACGTGTTGCAACTCTCCCTAGGTCTTCTCTTCAAGCATGTTTTTTCACTCAAATCCATGTAAGTTTCTACACAAACTCTGGAACATGTGTACCTTCACCTGGGATCAACGGCTGTGAATTTTCTTACTGGTGGAAGAGACTTTGCTCAGTTCGAAGGTATAAATTGTGCAAAGCCCTTCCAAGCTAAAGGCAAAAGGACGGTCTGGCAACTCCTGGCCCTGCAAAGCCTGCATGCCACCTCATCTGCAAGGAACAAAGCAGTGTTTGACGGACAAGGAGAACAATTTAATATTAGTATTGATCAGTTTTTGTGCAGGCAGAGTGAATGGATTCCCTTCATTAGGTGAGAGCTCTGGAAACACTACAAAGCCCCCGCAACACTTGTTAATTTCAGGCCCCTCTGCGTTCCACCTTCTTCCGAGCGGGTCACACTCACACTCAGAGGCGAGTCTCCCCGACTCTACTCTGAGGACCACCTCAAGTCCTCGGAAGCAGCACAGGCAGCTCAGCTCCCGATGGGATTTAACGCAAGCCGCCGCCTGACTCTGTGTGAGGAACCGGGCTCCTGCGCCCATCATCCCCGCTACAGGTTTCACGGGGTCAGGAACACGCGCTTCAGGGCGCTCGCCAGGCGCGGACTGGGGTATGAGGAAAGCCCCGACCCCAGGCCCT
>NW_008632172.1:0-538 GCF_000691845.1 Merops nubicus
GCTGCTGGCCCACGAGGGTGCTGGGTGTGAAGAAGGGGGTAGGGGGGTGCTGGGCTGGGGATGGGTCCTTGGTGCTGGTGCTGAGCTCAGCCCTCACCACCGTGCCCAGCTCTCCACGCCAGACAAAGTCCTCATCCCCGAGAGGTACGTCGAGCTGGAGCCCGACACGCCACTCAGCCCCGAGGAGATGAAGGAGAAGCAGAAGAAGGTGGAAAGGATCAAGACCCTCATTGCCAAATCCAGGTGAAGCTGCTCCTGCCACCTCAGCACCCTCCTGCACCCCTCCCCGGCCATCCCCAGGGGGTCTGTGCCATCGAGGCCGGGCACGGGTGCTGATGCTGGGTGCTCCGTGCAGCCTGCAGAACGTCATCCCCCTGGGTGAGGGGGAGGTGGATGCCCCCCAGGACCCCGAGAGCCAGCTGCAGGAGCAGGAGAAGAGGATTGAGATCTCCTGTGCTCTGGCTGCCGAGGCCTCTCGCCGGGGCCGCATGCTCTCGGGTAAGGCACGGGGGGTCCCGGGGGGTCAGATCCTGCCGGC
>NW_008632172.1:984-2410 GCF_000691845.1 Merops nubicus
GGATGTCCCTGCTCAGTGCTGGGGGTTGGACTAGATGACTTCTCAAGGTCCCTTCCCACCCAAACCCCTCTGTGACTGTGAATCTGGGCAGGAGAGCGGGTCAGTGCAGGGCAGGACCCCCCTGTGCGATGGCAGAGCCAGCCCAGCGATGCCAGTCTTGCCCGTAGTGCCCAGGGCTGCCCTCCTTGGCTGCAGCGTGGGGTGGAGCAGCTGTTTCGGGGCAGGTCTCCACACCTTGTCAGGAGCATCCTGGAGGCTGCAGGATGGCCCCGGGTGCCCGGGGGGCACGGTGACCCCCTCCTGCCTTGTCCATGGGGAGCTCACGTGTGCGCTGCGGCCGCACGCTGCCGCGGCTGCTTGTCCTGACCGTGCTGCCTTCCTCCCTCCCTTCCTTCCTCCTCCTCCTCCCTGCTAACCTCTGGCTGGTTCTCCTCCTTCCCTGGCCGCTGCCGGCAGCTTGTGTTCTTCACGCCCTTCTCCCATTTCTCGTTTCCAGCTCAGTGTGCTACCCCAAGCCCTCCCACCTCCCCAGCCTCCCCGACTCCACCGACCAACCCCCTCTCGTCCGAACCGCCCCGGGGCGCCGACAGCAGCCATGCTATGCGTGTCTGAGCCATGAAGTAAGCACCTCTTCTCTCCTACTGCGTCCCATCCTCTCTCTCCATCCCAGAGGGGTGGCCCGGGGGTGTCTCTTTGCTGCCCGGTGCCCGCCCATCGCTGCTTGCCCTGGCTAACCTCTCCTGAGCCACGTCAGCTCTGCCTCCTCCCATGGACCAAGCGCAAGCATCCCCCCAGGCTGGGTCATCCAGGGTCCCCAGCGTGGGCAAAAGGGGCTCAGCAGGCTGCTGTGGGCAGGGGGAGCCCGTACAGGTCTTGAGAGCAGGTTCTGGGGTGCACCCACCCCACCATACCCATGTTGGTGGCTGTAAAGTGGGGGGACCTGGCGTCCCCCAGCTCGGTTCGAGGTTCCCCCCAGGGAGCTGGGGACATAGGGTTGAATCTGCACGAGGTTTTTCCTCCAAGCAGGGCAGGAGGAGGGCTCTGGGGGGTGGGCACGGCGGGTACCCCACCACTGGCCACCCCACGTGTAGCTCAGCCCTGCTCTCCTCTCCCTCCAGCTCAAGCCCTGGCTGCCGCCGGCGCCGTCAAGTTCCACGGGGCCACGTTTTAGCACCCTGGGCAACACCACCGAACCTCTTGCCATCGTTTTTGGTTCTCCTGGACCCCCTTCCCTCCCCTACGTGAGACCACGGGGGGAGACAGAGCACCGACTGCTCTGCCCCACCATGGAGGAGACCTGAGGGTGCCGAGCGGTTGCCCACCGGACCGTGGTCCCCAAGGAGCACCTGGGCTACCAGCTGGGACAGATCTGTGGTGCCCTGTGCCACCAGGCCTACGTGGGTGGCTGGGCAGGAGCATCTGAAGC
>NW_008632172.1:2438-2801 GCF_000691845.1 Merops nubicus
AGCCTTGCTGGGGTGGCTGTGCAGGAGCATCTGAAGCAGCTTGGCCACCAGCACAGCGGCCAGAGACTCTGCAGGCTCCCCGTGCTGGTGTGTTGGGCTCCCAAAGGCTGGTGAAGGGGCTCTTCTGGGTGAAGACCAGCTAGTCCCCACCACGGATGGTGCTCCCACCTTACCCTGGACCTGGGTGCTCCATCTCTGCTCCTCGGGCACCTCTTCCCCTCCCTGTGCCCCGAATCTGCTTTTAGCATCTGGCTGGCTGGGGGGGGTGGCTGGCAGAGCCTGTGCTGTCCCCGGGGGCTCGGCAGGAGGAGGAAGGGGCTGTCTTGGGGACAGGACAGCTGGAGATGGGACCACTGGGGGGAC
>NW_008632173.1:0-1415 GCF_000691845.1 Merops nubicus
CCCTCCTCAGCCCCGGGCGCACAGTGTCCTAGGAAGAGATGGGCTTTCAACCTGGCAGAAGGGGAGCGATGTCTCTGCGCAGCCACGAGCGGGATCCGCGCCGCTGAGCAGCCCCCAGCACTGGGCCGCGGGTCGGCGGCGGGAGTCCAAGCCACGGAGCACCTCGCATCTTGCCAGGCCCGGGGAACCCATGGCCCTTCTTCACTTGCCTTTTGCCTCTCGGGGGCTAAGGTGGATTTTAGAGATCTTTCTGGCCCGTTTCGCTGTCCTGATGCCGTCCCATCTACTTTATTAAACAGGTCCCCTTGGAGGACCTGTCTCCCGATCCCTCCAGCTACCTGTGGTCTGCCCCAGCAGGTCCCAAACACAGACAAGAGAACACACTGCCCCAGGATTTCTCCCTCCTCAGACCTTGTCCCCTCGAGCACTTGCGCGTCTCTCTCCCGGTCTCTGTACTCGGTTAACAACACAGAGCAAGAAGTACGCATATGAAGATGCAACCTGTGGCGAGAAACTTCTCAGCTCTAGCGGCTATTTCTCTCCACTTTGCTTAAAAATCGGCTCTTTTGGCCCACTGCTCAGTTGTTGAGCTCAAGTATCAGTGAGTGTTTAACACGTTTTTTTCACTTTCTTACACCATATGGAAAACTAGACGAGAAGTATGATCTCTTATATGTGGCATATACGTAATATCCCACGCATTTAAGACAAAACAACTACACAAAGTTCACCGAAACGTCTCTAGTGTCAGAGAAGCCCCCCTTGTCAGGTGCCTCGCTGCCACCAAACGCACGCTTGCTTGCAAACACAACGCCTGCCCGTGTAAGCTCCTTTTGCCATTCCCCCGATCCTGTTTCTAGTTTATTTCTTTCCCACCCTTCATTCTCGCAGAGCCTGGGAAAACTGCTGCTGTTTAGACTTTGTCTGAGTTTAAGGCAGGACATTTTAACACAAATTTGAACAGAGCTGGGGCAAAAAATGTTTTGACTGGCGTCATTTTGACAAGGTCATCCGTCATCTGTTGTATAGATTGATAACACCTAAGTTAAAGGCAAACACGAGTAGGAAATCCCCCCGATTTCTATGTGTTATAAAGTTGACCATAAAAACCTTCTTTATGCCTTTGATCAGTTCCCTTGTGCAACATGCGATGGATTTTCAGCCCTCTCGCTCTGTTCATTCACTTTCTGAAGTTCCGCAATAGTGCCGTTCCGCGGGGGGACAGAGGTGGGGGGCTGCCCGTACGCTCGCCAGCGTGCGCGGGGTGCCTTGCTGGATGTCCTCGGCTGCGAACGGGCGAGCGCGGTTTTCTCTGTTTCCACGGAATTAATACAGTGGCTCGCCCTTGGCCAGCTCCCTCCTCGTCACGATTTTATTCCTCCCTTTCCGACTCTTCTTCTTGGTTTTTTTTTTTT
>NW_008632174.1:0-9802 GCF_000691845.1 Merops nubicus
GGGCACGTCCTGCTGGCAGCATCCCTGCCTTGGACGTTCCTCCCACCGCCCCGGGGCAGGGGACCAGCCCCCCCAGGGGCTCTCAGCACCCTCACACTCAGCCCCCACCGAGGGGAAGGTGGGCAGGGCAGGGGCTTCCTTCCCCTCCACTGCACCCCAAGCTTTTCCCCACTGCTCAGTGCCCACCCCAGCGTGCCACCCCAAACCCTCGCCCGCGGCAGGAGAAGCACTTTGCCATCCCAGCCCACCTCCTGCACTGACCTGCCAGCACAAACTGACAGCAGAAGTCTTCCCTTTCCCCCAGGAGGGGCTTGCCCTGCAGCACCCATGGCATAGCCCAGCAAACCATTTCCTTGGCCACTTTTTTTGCTCAACATCTTGCAGGTTTTGGACTGAACTGCAACCAGAGCGGACCCAGCTCCTGCTGGGGCACGTGTAAGAGCTAAACCACAGGGGTCTGCAAGGTGAAATCCCTCAAAAGCAAAGCCCCAAACCAGTAACACCAATTAAAAAGGAAAGAAAACAAAACCCCCACAAACGTGTAAGATATTGCTTTTAAATTCAAGCAGCGTTTTCTCCCCTTTCCTGCCAAGATGAGGAACCTGCTCACTCCCACCCCTCCAAAAGCTGATGTTTTAATAGAGTTGTTTTAATCAATCCTGCTGCCTCTGTAGCTGAGCCAAGAGCATACAGGCTGGGCTGTGTATTTATGGATGGGGGAAACCCAAACTTTGCAGGCTGGGTTGGAAGGAGACCCTGCCCCAGGCTCGGAGCCAAAGGGAGCCAACTCCATCCTAAAAGTGCAGAGGTCTGGAGGGGGTGGCTTTGGGGTTTGGGGTTTTTTTTTCCCCTTTTTTGTTTTTATGTTTTGTTTTCTGGAGGAAGTTCCTGTGCCACAGCAAACCTTTGTGAAATCTGAAAGTTTGAATATGGCATTCTCAACCCACCTCCCATCTGCTGATAAATAAAACCAGGCTGATAAAACATCAGCAGGGTGGTGAATCCTCCGACCCCGACCCACACAGGCACTAATGAGCTGCTTTTCAACTCAATTAACTCAGGCTGAGATTATTAATTATTTTTTTTTTTGCAGAGCTCCTTGCCCTGGCTGACCTGGCTCCCCCCACCCCCCTCCCCTTGCTTTTTCTGGTATCTGTTCTCAGAGCACGGGCTATTTTCAGCACTCCTCTTGGATGGGTTTTCATGGAAAATGAAGTCTACTCTGCCCTTAAGTTTAGATTATATCAGATGAAAAAAATTTTTTGTAAGATAGAAAAGATCTGTTCTTCTGGATGGGAAAAAGGGGAGAGTTGGACAATTAATATTTTTCATGGCTGAACCCTCTGGGGATCACACATCTCTGTATAGTTGAAGCAGATCCTTTCCTGGAGTGAGATGCTCAGAGATCCCTGGAAACATGAGTGCCATCTAGGCTTTTTCCATCCTCTTCTTCCAACTATGTATAATATCTCTGTGTGTGTCTATAAGAATGAAATATTTTTTATATCATACCTACCTATATACATTTGTGCAGAAGGATAAAATTCCATATATGTGTTTATACGCATGATACCTTTGTGTATAAGGAGAAAATCTTATCTTAAAAATAGATATATAGAGAAATTTACTTCAAGATGGGTGACAAAGGGAAGAATAATTTGAATTAGGCATTTATAGATCAAAGAGAAGCCCCAAAAAGGGCCTGAGGCAGCACTGCAGAGTAGTCCATCCCCTCTTGGGTCACCACAGGGCTGCCCTCCAGAGGGGAGTGGATGAGAACACTTCCAACATCAGAACTCTTCTGATGGGGCCTCCATCTACCTGTCAGCAACAGAAGGTCCCTGACCTCCAAAACATGCAAAAGCTCAGAAAACCTGCAAAACTCTAAAGGACACAGTGCCCCAGGGGGAACCCCCTGTGGTGGCCAGAGGGGGAGAGCCAGGGGACACAGCTCCATCGCTCCCCCTCTCCCACCCCACGCTGCTCAACTGGCCTTTTTTAGTTTTATTTTTTCCACTCGCTCCCCACATTTTCCTTATTTTAGACCTTCTGTTGACTTGGAGGTTGCAAATGGAAAAAGAAAAGAGCAAACAGGCAGGTGAAGGGAGGGTTACCCCGACCCCGACCGCCCGTCTCCTGGGAATGGGCACTGCCAGCTCGGCAAAACTCCAGCTGGGCTGAGGTTTTACAGGAGAAATCCCTGAGGATTCGGCCCTCGCAGGCTGCTGGAGTCACTGCTCAGCTAATTGAGTTCCTCCTCGAGGAGCTCTGTGCTTCCACTCCCCGTGGCAAAGGAAGCAGAAGAGAAAAATCTCCCCCACCCACACACTCCTCCCCAAAAACTAACTGATTTTTATCAGCAAGTGATGAGAAAAAAAAAAAACCAACAAATAAAACAACAAAAAGCAATGAAAAAAAAACTGTTTTCAAAGGAGAAGAAGAAAGCAAAACAAAACCCCCATAGAATAAACCAAATGTATGGCACAAAGACAGCTCCGAGGGAGGTTCTGTGAGGACTGCAGGGATTTTCTCTAGTACAATGAGGGGAAAAAAAAAACACCAAAACAAGCATTTTGGCCGCCCATCCCCCTGGGAGGACGTGGACCAGCCGTGGGGACTGGTGCCAGCACAAGGGACAGCTTTCCCCCCTGCTCCTGGGTGGGAAACCAGCTTTGGGGACCACAGGGACGCGCCAGAGGTGACGGAGCAGAACCCGCCGGCGCCGTGTCCCCCAGTGCTCCCACAGGCACCCCAACATCCCTCCGGTCCCAGTCCACTCCCGGCCCTTCCCCGCCTCCCCCTGCTCTGGTTTAAAATACACAGAGTGGCTAAATAGCAGGAAACACCCAGAGCAAAAATACCACGGCCAGGAACCCGGGGGCACAGGGGACACGCACGAGCACGAAGCGGATTTCCTCCCCAAAACATCGCACCTCCAGCGAGGATGGTGACCCTGCCACCAGCACCCTGTCACCCCTCCTCGAGGGCTGTCACCCTTCTGCGTGGAGCTGGAAGCTCCTGAAGGGGAAAATCATCTTTTTATTGGCTGTGGTTTGTTTCCCCTCCAAAATTTGGGCTTGTACTCCAAGGTGACGTGCAAATGTTAGTGTGTGTGTGTGTAAAAATAATTCTAAATATCTAAAAAACTCAAATAGGACATATATAAAATCTCAAATAGGACATAAAGAGAGATATATATCAAATCTCCAATGGGACAGATATAAAATTTCAAACAGGTTCACATGGGACCACAGGTGACAGAGCCAGGACCTGCATTGGCGCATCCAGCAGATTGCCAGATGTTCAAATTTTAGGAAGATTTTGATGATCAGAGCGGAGACATCTACATTTAGGGGCACTTATAGGTCCAGACTGCAAAAAGAGGTGGGAAATTTCAGCTACCCAGCCAACTCAGGTCACAAAGAGATGCCGTTGAGTGCCCTGATGCCTGGGGCTGTGCTGGGCGGTGGGGAGCACTGCACGGACCCCATCCTGGGAAGTACCAACCCAGAGCCTGACCTTGGACATCCCACCTCTGTGGGTGTGATCAGAGTGGAGACATCTACATTTAGGGGCACTCATAGGTCTAGACTGCAAAAAGAGGTAGGAAATTTCAGCTTCCAGCCACCTCAGGTCACAGAGATGCCGTTGAGTGCCCTGATGCCTGGGGCTGTGCTGGGCGGTGGGGAGCACGGCACGGACCCCATCCTGGGAAGTACCAACCCAGAGCCTGACCTTGGACATCCCACCTCTGTGGGTGAGAAAGAAAAAAGCTTTTACAGGGTGATAACGAGCAGCCAAACCTCAAAGACTGGGAGGTTCCCAGAAAATAAACCAGCAAATACTAGTTACAGACATGAGGTTAATTGTTGGCGAGGATGAATTCAACTTCTCTTCAAAAGAGCAACACTGTGGACCCAAATCCAACCCTACTTTCACAGGGCGAATGGCTCCACTCCAGCCAACCCCCCACCTTGGCAAAGACCCCTTAGCATTAATTGCATCCATCCTAAGAGGGCTCAGGAGCCCAGCACTGCTCCCCACCACCAGAGATGGCTGGAGGGGGGGGTGGAGCAGGCAGCTGCCTGCCTGCGAGGGGTTAACCGCCCACGGAGGAGCCTCCGGCGCACGCTCACGTCATGGAAATACTCAAGTAACCACAATTTTCTCTATTGCTTTTTGGCTCTGGTTCTTCAACGTTGCTACACTTCCAGCCCAGATCTCTGCTACCTGTTTTCCAGTGAGGTAGTTGGTGCAGAGTGCAGCTTGACCCAACAGGCAGTAATTTCTTTTTACTGTAGGCTACTGTTACACTTTCTACCTCCAATCCGACCAGCACTGAGATATAAAAAAGATCATGAGTCATGACATGGGCAAAAAAAAATATTATCAGATGTACAATAATAAACTGGGGTGGGATGGGAGGTTGGTGCTCCCTAGGCTTTGCTGGGTGTTAATATTGCACCAGGTTGGACTGAGCCCCAGCCAGCCCCATCCTGCTCCTGCCTGCCCACCCACTCCTTCATCCAAGAGGCTGCCCGGGCACCCTAATGGCCTTTTCCCAGGGGAAAAAATAACACTAATGAGGAGTTTTAGAGCATCCCTGTGCAACGTGAGCACCCAGATGCACGACCTGTCCTGCCAAAAGAGGTTGGCCATTTTGCTTTCACTGCCCTAATTCTCCCTGCAGTGTGGCTTAGGTGGTGCTCATAACTTCTTAACACTCCCTGCAAATGTTAGTGGGGATGGGGCATCGCTTGACCCCCCAGGTGAGCAGCTCAAAGGACCAAGAGAAGGCTTCTGTGGCTCATCCAGACTCAGAAATGACTCCCAGGGAGAAGCCCCTTCCCCAGGAGCAGGGCTGGACCAGATGGGGCAGAGGCACATGATGCAAAAACACTCAACATCATCGCTTACAAAAAAAATAACCCTAAAGACCAAAACATTTTGGAGAGTCACCAGCGTCCCAACCAACTCTGCAAACACTGCAAATCAGAGGAAAATCAAAGCTGGCTCCTCCAGAGGTTTGAACACACAAGAAAGCACCAAATAACCTCATTTTTCAGGACCAGGAGAACTTCGTGCCAGCATCTGCAGTTCTGGGCACCCAGCAGGGCTGTGCCAGGGGCACTGTGCCAGAAGCATCCCCTGAGCTGTGCCACAGGACAGGGGGGATCCAGCAGCAGCCAGGAGCCTCCTGCTCTCACACAGCCCTTTTGGAGGAAGAGAGCAAACACAGAGCAAAAACATGGTTACTTGGACACTTCTCAAAAATTAAAATTCTCCTTGGGAGAAAGAAAGCCACAGCAGCACCTGGTGTCCAGAAAAAAAGGGGTTTGAAGGGAAGCTTTACAAAGAGATTAAAAAAATCCCAAACCTCTTTGCAACATAAATATCAGTTTTTCAGCTATTTACCCTGGAGGGAGATGACCATAGAAATGCAACTCAATAACTTAAAATTGGATCTGGTGATTGGAAAAGGCTTAAAACATGCAGGAAGACCAACGGTGCTAAAAAGGCAGAGAGTGAGCAGCCACAGGGCTGCACAGGGATGGGGAGGACTGCACGAGGGACCAGAACTGCTCCACTCCAGGAGGGAGGTCAAAATAGGCCCCCGAAATACAGGGGAGGAGGGTTAGCCTGGGGGGAGGAGGGTATTTTGCTGCTAATTGTGGTTTTGGAGGCCCTGCTCCAGCCCCTTTCTGCAAACAGCCCATCCCAGTCCAGTATCCAGGCATCCATGATGCATCCAACTCCTTTCCTAAATCAGTGCTTCATAGCACTGGTTCCACCACCCCCAGCTTTAAAACCAGGAGTAAAATAAAAATATTAATGAAATAACACTCGTGCCATAGGGGAAGCCAACCCCAGGGGCACACACAAAATCCCTTACCCTCCAGCACAGCCTTGGAAATTTTCCCTGCCCGGTTCCCTCAGCATTTTAAGAGCAGACATCACTTTTTTCTGAATGTTGCTCTTTATTCACCATTTTTTTTTAACAGGTGGGGATGAAGGTGAGTAACCTGGGACGATGGAGGGATGAAACCCCAGAGCTTCCGCTCGTCCAATTAGGAAAATTTTATGTAGTCTCTCCCCAAATTTGAAGGCGCTCGCAAGGTTTTAGTGCCTCAGCATTTCTCCTAAGGGAAAGGATTTGGAGAAGGAGAAAAAAAAAACCAAACCCAACCAAACAAACCACCACAGCAACCCGTAGCATGTTTATGAATCAGACTGCTAAGCGTGTGTTTCGGGGGCGGAGGAGGTGGGCGATGCGCAGAGGAACAGAGAGCAGAGTTAGATGAGTCAGAAAATGCTGCTTTTCCTCTCCTCACCGGCGGCTCAAAAATTTCAGCATGAAACAGAAATTTCTATTTTTTTTTTCTTTTTTTTCCTCTGGTGTGTGTGTCAAGAGAGAGTTGGAGCGTAACCTTGGCTGGTTAGCAACCGCCGGCAGCTAATCCAGCGTGAAGGAAAGCGCTGCAATTAAGAGCACACGCAGCGTGTGCACCCATGGACAGGCACCCACGGCCCTGGGGTGGGCTGGGAAAAGGATGGAAAGAAATAATTCTATCTGTGGGTTTGGCTCCTAGCAGAGCCAGGGCTCGGGTGTGTGCTCACACTTTCAAGCTGCTCGGGAATGAGCCTCGGTGGCCTTCAGGAGAGCGGCTCGGGGAGGTTTCCTCCTTCTGCCCAGTCAGGCTCAGGAGCACACGTGCAAAAAGAAATTCACAGAAGGGTTCTGAGAGCCTGCAATAAAGCTTTTGGTGAGGTGGAGAGCTGTGCTATAGAAGAGAAGCCAATTTACTCATGGGCTTTACTCATGAGCCAGCCGCCGCGCGAGCACCATTAGCGTCACACCTCGCAGCGAGGGGTCCTGCAGAGCATCAGGTACCACCCTGGGGGTTGGCCCCAGGAGAGGACAAGGAAGACCCCAAAGAGGGTCTGACCCTGCCCAGTGATGTTTCTGACCGCAGACAGCAGCAGGGCTGCTGCTCTGGAGTCAGAAGAGCTGAAATGCAAGAAGAGATAAACGCCCCTATCCTGCCAACAGCCGAGCACTTGACCCCGCTGACATTCACAGTCCATTTAGGTTACCCATGAAGCAAATAAAATTATGCATATGCATTAACGCTGGCAATATCCTGCCTGAAATGTATGCTCGTTTACACATGGAAATCCACTCAGAAGAGAGAAATCACAGCTATATTTAAAACAGAAAATCACTCGGCTGTCCGCGGGGCAGCTCCTGTTTACATCTGTCATTCCTTGGCAAAACTGAAATCATTTCAGGGACTGTTGTGTCCTTGGTTTTAAATTTAGAAAGAAAAATATTTGCACCCCTGTATCCTCTGGCCCTGTTATAAAATAAGAGATGCACATTTTTTTGCTCTTGGATGGTTTTTGTTTAAGTGTTGTGGTCTAAAATCAACCTGTGGAGCTCGATGCGGGCGGAAGGGAGGAGGAGTAGGGAAGCGCCTGCCTGGTACACGTGGAGCATCCAAAGTGTTTATGAGTTAAACCTGACTTTGGAGACTCAGGAGCCTTTTAAGAATTGCCATGGTGAGACCTAAACGTTCTGCACCTTCCCCAGTTTCCTTGGGAAATGAAATGGGCCGTGCTGACAGCACCGATGATGGATCTAGAACTAAAACAGGAGCTCTTCCTAATGGAGAAATATCTTCTTCCAGTCCTGTCATCTATATCTCACTGCTCGGCTGCCAAGCCACAAACTGGAGATATTAAATAGTCACTATTGCTCTCTGTTTCCTCCTGCAAATGTAAATATAAGCCCTGAAAACAAAATTTTTTTAAAAAAAGGCAATTTTAGGCTCCAAACAAAAACATCCCCCCCTAAAAATCTAATTTTTTTTAAAATATAAAGCATGCCAATGACCACTGCATCTCACTTAATGTTGCAGCTCATATTTTTTTAAATGCATCCACACACACAAAAAAAAAAGCAGCAGACAGCAGCTCTCTGAAGTATGTCAGGAGGCAGATTTTAAGAAAGATGATGTATTTTAAATTGTGATTCACGACCACACTGGCAGTTTGATTTTAGGTTCAGAAGGAAATGAATGAATGTGAGACAGGAGGGTGAGAAAATGAAACTGGCTGGAGCTGAAGGTCTGCTCTGCGCTTCGAGCCACACAAGATTTGAATTTTCTTCCCCATTCTGCACAAGCTCAAGCAAGTCATCACACTGCCCTGCACTTTTGCTGCTGGAGTTTGACCTGAGCCTGAATTAAAATCCAATTTCATACAGGCCATCTTCAAGCCCAGCTCCCCGTCCCACGTCGCTCCCCGCAGTGGTTCTCCCAGCAGAGCACCCATGGGTGAGGTTGGCTCCACTTGCAAGTTCTCACCATGCTGGAAAAAATGCCCAAACCTCAAATAAACTGCAGAGGGTCCTGTTATGACTGATTTTAAGCTGTGCTAACCCACCCCTGTCCCATCCACACTGCGAGAAAAACGTAAATACTGCACAAAAACTGCCAAACCACAGAATTCTTGAAAGCCTTCAGCCACCTTTTCACTGTCAGTTGCCCATGTTACTGCTCTCCCTATCCAAGCACATCACGGTGGACACAGAGCTCTGCTTTGAAGGCAAAAGCCACAGGACACCCCAAAGTCAGCAGCTCCTGAGAGTCAAGAGCCTGCAAGGAACCCAAGGCTGGACCGTGCAGGAAGCACAACCGTGGAGCCAGGCGAGCCCAGAGGCACGGCTCATGAGAGGGGGAAGGAGGAAGAAAAACAGAAGAAGACAAACTAATTGCCACCACTAACCCTTTGCTCTGCAGCTACGTCACAGGTTCGAGCTCCCTTTTTCGAGGCAGAGCCCGGTGCCACCGAGCAGCGACGTGCCTGACTCAGCGAGGATGATTCACCCGGGCAAACAGGAGGACGAAGCCACCGAGAGCCCCCCGATGGCAACGCTGGCAGGTGACATGCTGCTGCATGGCACAGGCCACCCTGACGGCCCCTCATCCCCTCAGGGCCCAGGGACAGCACAGAAATGCTGGCAGCAGTCATGATCTCTGGTTGAGATCAGACCTCCTGAGCTAACAGGTGATGGGTGTTTTGTGTTCAGCCGACCGCAGCAGAGGGATCGCTCCCCTCCCAGCTAACCAGATGGGTCTCCAGCTGCCCTCCTCCAAAATATCAGCCAGGGCAGGTGGGATGCTCCTCTGCTCACACCTTGTGCAGAGTGCTCCACAGCCAGAGCTCCCAAGCCCGGCTCTGAGCACAGCGACCCCAGGAAAGGAGCAGAAGGTGCCCAGCACAGGCAGAGCCAGCGGGGTGGGCGACCTCGGGCACAGCCCAGCACGCAGGACCACTGCTCACAGGGCTTCTCTGGAGGAGGCACAGCCCTCTGAGCCCACCCAAGGAATAAAGATGCAGACAGCAATCCTACCAGCATCTGCTCTGCCTTCCCTCATCCGTGAGGATCAAGTGAAAAGCAGCTGCACCATGCTCCAGCCCAGGAGTTTACACACTTAGCTCCTTGCACAACTTTGAGACAGGACTTGCTGCTCTAGGGCACAGGAGCAAAGTCACCCCAAACCCCTCTGGTTTCCATGTGCAGAATTAATGACTTACCCTACAGCCTAAACAACCCAGTCAGGGTTTACCCGGGTAGTTCAGGCACCCCAGCAAGTCCCTCCCGTGTATACTGAGCACTCACAAACCCCAAATTTAAAAATTCCCCTTATCAACCCCCAGAAGATGCCCGGCTGCTCGGGGCAGGCTCCCCGGCTCAGCACCCATCCCATCGCCCTATCTGCCCCTGCCACCCCTTCCC
>NW_008632175.1:0-1925 GCF_000691845.1 Merops nubicus
AATAATAATAATAATAATATTAAATCTGAAAGAAGTGATTCAGTATTTCTTAAAAATGAACAAGGGAATGAATAAGCCACCGAGGTCCTTCGAGGAGGTGACTTGCTGGGCAGATGTGAGAGTCAGAAGTCAAGACTACATCCAGTTTTGGGGTGGTTTTGTTTTCCCACTGGCATGGCTTTGTAGGCAGAAAACAGACGTAAGTGGCTGGAGGTCCGTGGCAGTGAAAGCAAGTCGTGTAATTACTGGTAATTAGATAATAAGGAGAGCCAGACTGAGAGAAAGAAACATTGTAAACACAGGAATTAGCCAGTTTCTGGAAATACTGAACTTCAGGGTGGAAATGGGGGTCTGGGGCATCAGCTGCTGAAGTGCTGGGTCTTCCCCAACATCTCTGGTGGGGAATTCATAAGTTTTCATAACCGGGACAAAATAGTGAAAAGCACAAAAGGGAGAGTGGAAAGCTCTCAGATTGGAGGATTTTCCCACTTTCCCAACCGATTTGGTATTTTCTCCCTTGAAAAAGCCTCTCAAACATGGAAACCAATGTGAAAGTCACCTTGGGTTGCACTTCTAGCACAGGAGCCGTCCCTGTGCGAGGCTGGGATTTATGAGTTCCCCGTTCACCGGAGAGTCCTGCTTCAGAGGCAGATGCTTTTCCAAACACCACAGCTGCCAGTTGAGAAAACCACCCCATCTTGTGCTTCACCCCATCCCCGTGTCCCAGCCTCAAGGTGGATTGTGCCTTAGAGATGCAAACTCATCCTGCACCCTGCTTGCATCCCCCCCACCTCGGAGCAACATCCCCTTTGCTCTGCCCCCCCATCCCACTGTCTGCTGCATTTTAGGCTGGCTGTGATGCCACGAGGGTTTTAGCTCTTGCTACAGCACAGGGCAAACCACCCCGTGTGTGGGAAGCCTTCGCTCCTGCCCTGCTCCCTGCCTTTGCACAGAGAGAAGGACACGGGAAGATGCAGGTTGTGGGTCCCTTCCTCCCGGCTGTGCTGCTCATTGGTGCTTTGGGAGCCAAAATCTGGCTCCCTGCTCCCCATGGCCACGGGAAAGGCTTTGGGTACCCCCAGGCATCCCACACCCGACCCTGGGCACAGAGCCCTGGGGAGAAGAGGTCGAGAGCAGGGAGCCTGGCAGCATTTTGGCTGTAAGGGGCTCCCAGGGCTCTTCTCCCCGCATCAGGGAAACCACGTCCCGGGGTTCCAGCTCGCTGTGGCATGGCCAAACATCGGTGGCAGAGGCAGGATTTAGCCTGTGTCCTCACCCCCACCTCCTTCTTGCAAAGGTCTCTGGGGAGTGGCTGCCCCGGTGCCTTCCCCACTGCCCCTGAGAAACGTGTCTCACCAGCGGGCCACGGGACGGGGACCGTGACTTTGTCCCTGCAGAGTTTCTTCCTCCCCTGTTCCCACCAGCATCCATCACCACCACCCCGTGCTGCCCACCAAGGGGCTGCTCTATTTCTGGCTTCCCCTAAAAAACACAGCCACTGAGAGGGAACATCCCCAGGGGCAGCGCCGGGAGGGCGTTGGCTCTGGGGCAGCGCCGTGAGGGAGTTGGCTCTTTTGGCACCATGTCCCCCAAAAGGGGACACGTAGGGACGTGCCATTGAGCTCAGGCCACGACATTTGTGTTTCTAAGGCAGTGAATGCAGATGCCACCCCATCACTGGTCCCTTTGCTCCTTGGGGGGGGTGGTTTTGCCACCTGCTTTTTGCCCCATAGCATCTAGGGGGTGGGAAGGATGGGGGGGAGCAGAGAGGTTTTGTGCGTGCAGTACTTATTTATTTTTTTTCCAAATGCTTTTAAGTGGTTTTAGGTTCTTTTGAATAAATAATAATTATTTTTTAAAAAGTGCACATCTTGCTGCTGTAGGTTTCTCAGAGGGTTAATTTCTTTATAAATATATATATATAT
>NW_008632176.1:0-548 GCF_000691845.1 Merops nubicus
TTTCCTCAATGGAGTTGGGTTCCATCCATGTGACGATGCCCCGGTGGAGCTTGGAGATCTTTGCTCCACCTCCTCAGCCTTCTCCTCACTGGTGGCTTGTCCCCCACCTCAGCGTGGCCAGCTGAGGGGAGGGGACACGTGCAGTGGTTGTGTTGGGGCTACACAAGAGCTTGGGAGCAGCCAGGTGGCTGAAGAGAGAGACATTTCCTATGGGAGGAGCTGGGGAGACCTGCTGGGGGCTGCCAGGGGCCTCTCAGAAAGATGGGGACAGGACAAGGGGGGATGGTTTGAACTCCAAGAGGGAGATTTAGAGTGGAGAGAAGGGAGAGATTGTTGCTGCTGCGGGTGGCCTGGCCCAGGCTGCCCCGAGAGGTGGTCGCTGCCCCATCCCTGGCACCATCCCAGGGGAGGTTGGACAAAGCTCTGAGCACCTTGCTCTGCTTCAAGATATCCTTGTTTGGTGCAAGAGGGTTGAAGTAAATGATCTTGAAAGACCCCTTTTAATGCCAGACATCTGATGGTTTGGTGATTCTATGAGTGGTGAAGCC
>NW_008632177.1:0-257 GCF_000691845.1 Merops nubicus
GGTGCGTGTCCCTCTGTGTTTCTGCCCTGGCAATGCTGTGCTGATTTTACACAGGCACACATGGGCACGCAGACCTGAAAATCTCACCGTGAGATATTCTCATCCACCCTCCTGGGTGGCAGAGGAGAGTTGTGTGGCACAGAGCAGTGCTGCTGGTGGGGAGGAAAAGCCCATTTGGGCTGCCCCTGTGCCCCCCCCAATGCTCTAAGCCCGGGTGCTGCCTGCATCTGGACCCACGGCTGGGCAGGCAGCCCGGG
>NW_008632177.1:280-866 GCF_000691845.1 Merops nubicus
GTGAGAGGAGGGACCTGGACACATTGTGAGTGCACGGGGCCTGCAGGAAGGCTGGTTGTGAGCAGGAGGCTCAGGGCTTTAGGAACACCCCTCTTCCCCCCCCCCAAAAAGGGTGAGTGAGCTGTAGATAAATCCTGAGCCATTGGCATGATGGAGCAGTGGCAGGATGCCTTGGGCAAAGCGCACCCCACCAGGCAGGCTGCTGGTACCTCTCTGCATGCCCTGGGAAACCACATTTTGGTTTCTGGGGGTAGCTGGTGGGACCAGAAGAAATCAGGTGTGAGGACAGGCTCTGAAAACGGTGTGGAAAGGGAGATCTGGCTGCCAGGAGACTGGCAACCTGGCCATGGAGGCAGATGAGGTGCCCTTTGGTGAGTAAATGACATAGAAAAAAAGGGAACTATGAGAAATATGGAATCACTGTGAAGACAACCTGGTGGCTAAAATGGGATCCTCTTATAGAATCACAGAATCATTAAGGTTGGAAAAGCCCTCTAGGATCAAGTCCAGCCATCAACCTAACACTACCATGACCACTAAACCATGTCCTGAAGTACCCCATCCACACTTTTTTTTTAACCCCTCC
>NW_008632177.1:1137-1411 GCF_000691845.1 Merops nubicus
ACCCTCTTGCTAGCTACCTAGTGGAAGAGACCACCCCCACCTCACTCCAACCTCCTGTCAGGGAGCTGTAGAGAGCCAGAAGGTCTCCCCTCAGCCTCTTCTCCAGACTAAACAACCCCAGGTCCCTCAGCTGCTCCTCCCAAGACGTTCCCCAAACCCCTCCCCAGCTTCGTTGCCCAAGCTTCCCAGTGGGACCAGCTGAAGGAAGAGTCCTCCCACCTCGCAGCAAACCTCTTCCTTCTCCAGCGAAGAGCTTGAAGGGAAATAGGGAAAG
>NW_008632178.1:0-826 GCF_000691845.1 Merops nubicus
ATATACCATTGCAACTTAGCTTCATCAAACTTTCTCAGTTTCCTGTGTCAGCTTTTATGACTCCATTAATCACCTCATCATCCTTCGTGCATGTAAAAAGTGAATGCTGATGCTGTGTCCCCTTTGGATGTGGTATTTTTTATTTCCATGTAACTCCTATTAGCCATTCTTATTTGCTCCAACAATCAGTATTACCACGCTTACTGAAATCTAAAGAAGATCATTTCTAGCTTTTTACTGATTTTCTTCCCTTCCATCCACACAGAACTGCTTATTTCTTACACGGATGAACAGTGCTGACCCAAGATGTAAATCAGCTCAACATATCCCCATACCTGTTTCACTTCAATGCTTTCTGACCTCTAGAACAACATTATTCTGATTCCTATCTATCACTGGTCTGGTTTTGGGCTCTGTGGGGCTTTTTTTGTTTGTTTGTGTTTTTAATTTTATTTTCTAGCAGTCATTTACTTCCTCTCTAATTCCCCCCAACTTCTCATTTGAAGAGTCTGTTCATTCAGTTTTGTCCAGAGCCTTTCTGCAAATATTTTAGTTTTTGCTCCAATATAAGATTTTCAGATGTTTTTTCATTTTTGAATTAAAGAAACTCCAACTCTGTCTCCTATGAAGTTCCACAGCCTTTTGTAACCTTACTGCAAAGTACACAAAATCCCACAATTTTCCCTCTTCAAAATATTTTTTAAAAAAAAACACAACTAAATCAACAAAAACAAACCAACCACGTCCTCCCCCAGACTCCATCCCCCACCCATATAAAGCCTAGTTACAAATCTATTTCTATCCTTACATTTTAAAATAATAATTT
>NW_008632179.1:0-503 GCF_000691845.1 Merops nubicus
CCTTCCCCTCCCTCCTCCCTCCAGCCGCTGCCACTGAAATAAGCTGGAGAATGATAATCACGAAGTGGGCTGGGGGCTGTTGGGGACGGGGTTGTTCCTCTGAAGCCCCTTGCGAGGCACCCGTGGGTCGGGGCCGGGTGTGGGGCCCTGGGCTCCTGAGCTGCAGTGTAGGGTAATCGGTCTTGCAAAGTGTATTCGGTGAATTGTTGTGGGAAGACTTAATTTTTGTTTGTTTTCTTTGTTTTTTAAATGCTGGAGCCCCCGAGGCCGCGGTTACTCTATAGGCTTGAATCTTGTGTGTCTTCCTGGGGCTGGAGGCAGCCACCTGAAAATAATGCTTTTGAGATGGAAGATTTGTTCTTATTTACTTTTTGTACAAGAAAGAGGGGGGTAAAATAGATGCTAAAACACCAGCCCTCATGGAAATAAAATATTAAATTATTTTCTGAGCTCTCTTTCCTTTTAGATGCATATACCTGCACATAGGTGAAAATGCATTATTT
>NW_008632180.1:0-19029 GCF_000691845.1 Merops nubicus
AGTATTCCCACCTGGATATAAACTGGGAATAAGTACAGCACAGGCGGCTTTACCCACTGGATTTCCAGAGGACAAGAGCTACCAGATCTTTTTCAGGTTGTATTCTGACTCTGTTTGTGGTTTTCCTTTGTATTATTGCCTTTTTTTTTTTTTTTTTTTCTTATTAAATTGTATTTCTGACTTGGAGTCTCTCGCTGGTTTGTTTTCAAACCATTACAGTGGGTTTTTTAAGTTAAACTTAATTCAACTTCCAAATATACCACTGTAAAGTTGAGGTTAGTCAGATGAAAAACAGAGATCTACCTCCCCTGATCAGACACACAGATAAGACAAGACTGTCATGTGTCTCTGCTAAGACATAAGGTAGTGTCCAGTGTTTTTTGGTCAATCATATATTGAATCCATGTAAATGACTGAAATTAATGTCAGATTGTCTAGAGGGACAAGGACACATTTTAGTACAAACTGCAAATGTTTTGAACAGAGGTTAATCCTGTAGCTTCACAGTAACAAAACGGGATGATGGCAGCAGCCACATCATGGGATATTATGTTGGCACCCCTTGTCAGGAACATAACACATTGCAGATGAATACACAACAGCCTGTTAGAAAGCAATTTTGAAGACTATCAGAAGAACTCAGGTCCCTCTTTGGCCTCAAAGTGAAGTGAATGTATTTATGTGTTCATAATACACTTTAATCAGATCATTTTTGTAAGTAATTAGATAGTTCCCTGAGCAGCAAAACTGATGAGAGGGGTTTTCCAAAGTTTTTTTGAGCATGGTCCTACAGCTGGATCCAAGGGAATGGAAGCCTAGTCTCATGCTCTCCTCTGTGGTGTCATAGACAAAAAAAAATTCCTTCCCTGAGGATTCAGCATTGTTTAATGAGGACTGAGCTCTCTCTGACATTTTTCTTTCTCTGGGGGCATTTTCTCACGATTGGATTTACACACACTGACAAAATGACCATCTCCCAAGCTATAGGAAATAAAAAGCTTTGTTTCTCAGAAGAACCATAAAAACCATAGATTTTCCATACTTCAAAATCAGTGAATGTCACAGGTGGAATTCAGGGCAAAACATGAAATTCAGTGAGTCTAATTTTCATCTGGTTAAACCAAGGAATTCTTCACTGAGCTCAGGGGCTCCAATTTACAGCAAGAACAGCAGATGCAGTACCATTTAATTGGCTCTTGTCTACTGCTTGCTGAATGCAACTTCTATTTCAGGAGAAGTTAAGATTTAATCACCCATGTAGGGAAGATGATAGTGATACATGAAGATTTTATGATATTTGATACCATCTAGGTATGCCTAAAGTCTACATAAAAGAAGGAAAAAAAAAAAAAAGAGTGCAGCCAATGAGCAATTCCCAAAACATTGGAAGCTTTTAGTTTCCTCATTGTTAAATGATGGAAGTTCCATGACAATGGTAACAACCATTAATTTGTTAGACAAATGCACAGTTGTTGGGCTACTTACTATAACTTTTAAATATTAATGCACATATAAAATTTTTGCACCCAGTTTAATGTTTAATTTTGTAAATATGATGTGTGGTACATTTGGAAAACCAAGTTCTAACTAGAGCAAATTGCATTTTATTTTTGATTATTACCTACTTGGTACTTTTCTTTCAAATGAAAATTTGTTCACCTGAAATGGGACAGAGCCTTCTCCACAATTTATCTTTTCTAGTCTGCAAACCATCCTGCACACAATTTCTGCTGCTTCTTTTCAGAAGGGAAATAAAGATTTTGTTCAGTAAAGTGCAATAAGTATCACGGGTTTGTCTTCTGGATATTTCCATTACAGAAGAGAAAAGCTCATTTAACCTATGAGCAGAGGTTACTGGAACACCTGGGGGAGTGAAATCCCTGTAAGGTCATCTCTAAAAAATGACAGCGCCCTGTTGATTTAGTGATGCAGGAGACTTGCACAGGGTTCTTTGGTGGGAGGGGATGAGTTGCTTTTTTTTGCTCAACAGCATTTCTAGGAAATCCATATTCTATTTTTGTTTTGTGGTAAGTCTTTATGTTTCTGCATAGTTTAAGTGGACAAACTCAAGTGCTTTTAGATATCATATATGTACTGAATCACTCTCATTTTAATAGGTCTGGAAGATCTAAGAGGGACAATTTTTTTTTCTCATCCTGAACCAGGATGAAAAGTTTTTAAAATACAAAAAAAAAAAAAAGTTTTGAAATAGGCAAGTGGGTATTTCTTTTTCAATATTTTGTAAATATTTTACTTGACTTCAGTTTATTTTTAGAAATATATTAGTCACCACATTTAGTTATGAGAGGACTCTAATTGTCTTTTTTTTTCCACAAAATGGTTTAAATAAAATATTCCCACAATTTCAGAGTTTTTTTTTTTTTTTTATATTTCATGAGCAAGGCAACACACCAAAAAGAAAGCTTTCCCATTTTGACAAATCATTATTTTCCAATGACAAAGTCTTGTTGCAAATATTTCCTTCAATTTTCAAGAGCACCAAATGTTATATATGAAATCCAGACAGTTAAAAGCAGGTCAAATTAGGCTATCAGCTATTCAATTATATGCCTGGAATGGCTTTGCCACTTAAGAAAAAAGGTGGTTTTGATCGCCATGAAATCCATCCAAGTTTTATGGGATTCTCTCTGGCAACCTCGGCGGGATCACCTAACACAAAACTGTGCTCTGACAGAAAAGGCAAAGCAGCCCCAGAGTCCAGCTGCACACCCGACAGACACCAGTGTAACCAGTGTTCTGCCCTGCCTCAGATCTGCCAAGGGGACTGGCAAACACAGATCAATGTGTCTCCTCTCCCGCAGAGCAAGGTACTCACCTCACAACGATGCCAGAGTACAAGGCAGCTGAATAAGTACTTTGGCATCCTTGGAAGGCCAAATCATTGGTGGGATTTTAAAAAGCACAACAGTACTTTAAATGCATCCCACTGATTTTCAATTGATTGTAAATCACTTCCACGATTTTTGGAACTCCAGACAAATAATTGTTTTGGCAGCAGTCTCTCTGCACTATGAAAAAGCCAATTTAAAAAAAAAAAAAAAACAAAAAGAAACAAACAAAAAAAACAATCTTAGGGGGTTAACGCATCATTGTAGACTAGAATTGTAGAATTTCATACTTGTTAGCAATAAACATTTATATTCAACTTAATCTCCCAGAATTTCATCCTTTTCACTTCCTTTTTAGTTAGAATGACAGACAGAAGACATCTAAAAATAGGGGAGGAATAAATTGTCTCATCTACTCCTTTTATCTTTCTAAGGAAGAAAATAAATGTTAGCACAAAGCAGATGAAAAGCAATGAAGAAGCCATGAAGACAGCTCAGCAACGGAGACCTGAGCACACCCTCACACTGGTAGCACCAAAGCAAGGTAAGGGACTGTACTTACTCCACAAATCTTGATCACCAACACAACAAGCTGCAAAAATTGCCCTTCAGGATGATCTTTGACACAGTATTTCATTACCTTTCAAGCCTGATTGCCAGATCCTGAGGGAACACTGCATGGCCTTAGCAGACACCTAGAGGGGAGTAAAACTGCAGGTTTGTCCTCACATGTTTCAGAGAATTAAGCTACTCTGTAGAGGCCAAACTAGAGAATGGCACAAGGGAACGAGGGGCTGCCTGTGCCACAGGTCTATGCTAGGCAGTGAAGTAACTTGTGTCATTTCAGTGTCTGTGATGCTGCCTGTCCTGTCTCTTTTGGAAGAAAATGGGGGATGATCCCTGCACTTCCACATCCATCTGGGGGACAGACACTCGCTCTCCCTTAGCTCATCCAGCCAGGAGGAAGGGTTTGGGGCTAACTGCACAGCTGAGCCCCATTCTGAGGACAGACAGGTTCTCTGTGTGGATCAAAGCTGGGCAACATCATGTGGTTATCACTAGCACTCAGGGATTTTGAAGGCAAAATTGTTTACAAAACTAAAATAAATGTCTCAGCCCTATCACAGTGTCTACAGAACTAGAGAGAGACAGTGCTGGCCCATTTTAGCAGCAGTGATCTGCACTTCCATTCTCCAAAGCCTCTCCCAAGTAGCATGTCTTTCCTCTCCCCTTGTTTCTGAGATTACTGTGTGCTGACAGGAGTATTTTGAAGTGATCTAAAAGTGCTTTTAAAGGATAACACATGGAAATAAATAATTCAAATTTTTCTTGAGTGTTTCTTTAGTGTCTTGGCTTACATACAGAGAGTGCTTTTATGGAATGCTCACCTGTACAATGGGTTGTGCTCTCTGCTAAGTGTTTTGCCCCAATGACTTCTGAATGCTCTTCTTTTCCACACCAAGATAGTATAGTACGCTTTTATAACCCTAGTTTGGTCACAATTCTGCTACACAAGAGATCTGTGTTCAAAGTACTGGACACAATTACTGGCATGATTTTTAGCAAAGGTACACATGCTTTATGATTTAACCTGCAATATTACATGAGCTTTTAATAAACTGTGTAAAGCCATAAAATGTATGAATGTGGGAATAAAAAATTTTGGAGAATTTTTTTTAAACGAACAGGCTGGATTTAATGATATCAAAACAGAGACTAACAATTAAAATTAAGCACCTGAAATTACAGCTGCAAGAATATCCCATAACAGCAATGTAACGTCAACAAAGTGTGTTAAATTAGTGATATCTGATGGAAGTTATTCATAAAAGACTTATATATGTGATATTGAGTGTATATGATATTCTCTGATTATCCTTCCTTGCTACCACACCAAAAGACACATAAATTTTCTCATGAAAATGTTAGATGTTTGGCTGCCAATTTCTTTTAAAATACTCATTTTTTAACACTTGCATGTACACTCGGGATCATGTGGTAAGAGAAAGCCACAGTTAGCACATTCTGTGATGTTTTTCTGACATTTTCTGCAAAAACCACTCGTGACTAAAGATTTCAGTAGCTACTGATATGGTTTATAATCCCTTAAAGTTTCACAGGATAGCAGTCTTTTAAAAAGTGTGTTAAACCTCTCTTTCCTTCTCCCTCCTTTTATAGCACAGCCTAGGAACACAACCCTTAGGAGAGAATTCTGGCTGGTGGCATCAAAATTAAAGCTTTCATGGTGCATTAACGTGTCTTGGAGGGCACAGATTACTGCACAACTGAGATATAATTAAACATCCTGGTTCAGGGATGTTCAACAGTTCCATTTGAGATGACACAGTGCAGATACTGGTTTTATCTCTCAGTTAACAGCCTGCTCCAGTACACTCCTTTGCCTCTGTTTTTCACCACACACATCCACTCTCACCCAGCGTGAATGGATGGACGTTGGACGGGTGAAGCACAAGGGCTAGAGCAGATTACAATTTCAGTTGACTGATGTGAGGTCACAGGGGCAGGGACATGGGGGGTTTCTTTGCATCACTGCTGGTGCAGATCCAACCAAGCACTTACACTCCCAAGAACCTCTGTACTGCAGCCTGACCTAATTTATCAGACATAACATGAAAGTAATTAAACGCATTTCAAGGCCTGTCATCTACAGGTGATGGAACTAGATGAGCTTCCAAGCATAACGTTTATGACACTACATAAGGAAAAATCAGAATAATGTGAATATTTGGTTTTGAAAAGGTGAAGGCAGATAAAATAATGAAGACTGAAGAAAATTTAAGTTGCGTAGTTTCAGTCATCCCTTTTGAGACTATAAAAATAGTTGCCACGGATGAGAGAGATGGCAAATCAGCCTCCCAGCACCATGAGAGCTGATCTGTCCCAGCAAGGAACACAAATATCTGTCTGGAAAAACCCTTTTAACAGAAGGAGACTGGCCAGCCTGCTGGGAAAACCTGACATCTTTCCTCACAAGGTTTCAGGTGATTTCAGTTGACTACATGGAGGTTATCTTCTCCTCTGCCTTGCAAGCACCTGCTGTTTATAAACTGCATCATCTCTCTTCCAGTGCAGTGCTACTCCTGTCAACCCAAGACACATTCTCATATTCATCCTTCCTAAATTTCACTGATAAATGTAGCAAGTGTAACCTAGTGATAAGTGGTTAAAGTCTATTAAACATTTCTTGAAAACAACCTTTAACTGAACTAATGAACTTCCCCCTAGATTTACAATTTACGTATTCAAAAAACCTATTTGACTATATGTTTGAGCATAGAGATTTTTATTTCCTTTCCCAGCAGATTTTGTCATAACATCAGAGCGAAGTAAAAGATTAAAAATAGAAAACTATATTGTACTGTATTATTCCTCTATTGCAGGATGAAAGCAACGAAAATGGCAATTTCTGCAGAAAAATTTATTACATACTTGAAAATGGTAACTTGCATTTTTGCTTTCACCAGAAGCAGCTGAAAACAGTAACTAACTTACAGGCAGAAATCATTTAATATGTGACAGTGCTGGACTGTCAGCTGACCCTTGTAGAAATATCTTATCTACACCAAAGGTTGGGCATCTCTTCTTTCACTTCATTGGGCTTCAACTTTGGCTACTCTAGGAGCATGAGAAAGGTAAGAAAATGGCTTAACTGGGACAAACTTGAGAGCCCAAAGAGACTGACCAGTTTGAGGAGCAACATGAGTCTCAGCAGGGACATGTCCCTGCAGCCTCACACCACAGGGAATGGTCTTCATGTCATGAAGCGCATCCAAGTCTGTCATTCACAGCACAGGATTTCAGCAAAATTAAGTTGTAGGAGTTCCCTCTTCAAAATTAATTGGCTGAGAAAAAGATTTGGCTGGTCCTCAGGTCTCTGGGTGGCAACTGAATGCTTCTTACCACAACCTCTGAAGGGATGGCAAAAGTGCAAGGAAAAAACCCTTTCTTCCTAATAGACTCCACATCTGTAAGTAGTCCCTCACTCCAAGCATCATTTTGATTTCTCACTCTCCTGAAGTACCTTAGGAAACAAAACCCAGATTTCCCTCCTGAGGCAAGACCCTCAAAGGAAAGCACTGAAAATACCCTTAATAATTGATACATCCATCTCTTGATGGATGGATCTCTTGATCATCTCATTTTTCAGCAAGCCTATCCATCACTATTTCTCCATTTTGCCTGTCAGGTGTAATAGGGGTGCAGAGTATGATACCTCTGTTGACCACAGCAAAATAAAGAATATCTGTGTACATTTAATTACTTTGTTCTAAAATCACTTTTATGCTATCATTCTTTGTATTTCAAAGCAAAGCATCTGGATGTTAAATAAAATTAAGTACATTTTTCTAAGGGTTGCACCAAGGGCATTTCTTCAAGCAAGTTACAGAGAGTTGCAGCTTTGACTCCAGACAAGCACTTTTTTTCTTCTTGAAATGCTTAACTAAGCGGATGAGTTACACCAGTCACTTAGCTCAGTGCTTCTTTATCTGGCTCCGACTTTTGTGTTAGATCAATAATGAATGCCACAAGACAAAAGCAAGATATTCAGATTGTTATTTTGCATTAGTTGGCCTACATGATAATGTCATTCAACTGCATTTAGGAAAATCTTTTTGCTTATATGCATTACAACTCTGCACATAAATTAGTACTGTCTCCTTCACCAGACAGCTCCCTATAAACATCTACAAAGCTATGCTTGAAGGACACATTGTCCTTTAAAACCTTACCCTGTAGTAACACATACTATTTGACAAGAGTTAAGCTGCTTCTATATTTAGATGATGTCTGTTTTCTTGCAAACTTCCTCTAAGTATATACACAGGACATCCCTCTAGTAAACCTGGTGCTTAAACACATGTCCACAGGGTCATTTTATGTCCTTCAGGGTTTCATGGTCAGCCTTCAGCTGATGCCCCAGATGGACATGTGTCTCCTGTAGGCACCATATCATATTTGCCAACCAAAGGAATATTTCAGATACCCAAGGCCATCTTAAACAACACTGAAAGCCCTTTTCTAGGCAGCTCAGTCCTACCCCTCTTACCTTTGATGGCAAGCTCTTCAGGAGCAGAGACAACCTCTTTCTTTTTCATCTGCAGTGCCTGTACTTCAGGCACCACAGGTACTGTGAAGTCCTGTCTCTAACTTGAATGGCACATACATGTGTTTCTACAATAAGGCAAACTAACCAGTGAGTCCTCTTTAAATTAGCCAGCTGTCAATATAATCCTGTTATATTAATATGTATAACAAACATCAGTGCTGCTTAAATCCACCCGACTCAAGAGACAGCCAGGGCTGGTGAAGGCTTTGGACTGAAGGAGACAGAGAAGCATAAAAAACAGTTTACATAGTTCAGTAGTATTTTCAATAGTATTTTTGGCCTCATCATGGACCAACTTATAATCTTCATGAATCACCTTCCTCTCCATAGGTACCTTTTCTTTGCTGTTTAGCATGCAGATACATGCAGTTGTCTACTTCTGTATCTGTCTATGTCTATTTTGGATGGCCTTTGTGGTAAGAAACATTGACTTAGGCTAAAAAATGAGTAACTTTTAAAAATTAATATCCTGGGCATTCCCTTCTGATATGAAATAATGAGTATGCAGGAACTCCTCCAAACCCTCAGATTTTCATGGGGTTTCCCAGTAAGCCATAAACTGTCTTCCTCAAAACTGGTCCCAAACTCAGTGACAGCTGGCAACTTCTAGAAAGTTCACAGCGAACTAACTTTCAGGCTCTGTTATAAAACCCTGTTTTAAAAAAGCACAAATAAGAATCCACAGAGGCTTAAGTTCATTTTGTATTGGATTGAATTAAAGTACCTCAGTAATTAAAGACATGAAAGCTGTAATCATTAATGACAGCCTTCCACAGAGCAGTGTGGGGGTGGCAATGGTGCAAACTACCTCTCTTCTCCTTGAACAGATCAGCCTGGGACAAAGAAAATACATTTTGGTGACCTGGATGCTAATTCCACCACAAACTCCTCATGGAAAGCTAATGCATTTTTTGCATATATTCAAATGCTGGGGGGATTTGTGTGCCTGTGGTTTCTGTCTGCCTCCTGCTCAGGCTGTCTGTGCTACTCATGCATAAGCAGATATTCCAGAGCACACTTTTGCACTGTCTGTTGAGGCTGTAAACACAGGCATCTTTCTAATCAATAGCTTATTAAAGATTATATGTATGTCGTTCTTAATCATCTTAAGAAATGCACATTCAATTTTGCCTCCCTGGCCAGCTAGTCCCTGGTAACCCCAGACTGCCCAAACCTGTGTCCATTACAGCCATGGCTACCATGTACAAGTCTACACAAACTCTGTTGCTGTTGAAAATTTTTGCTACCTGTAAAGGAATTTTTGCACAGGGTTGCAGCATGATGTGGTGGGTTGGTTGAAGTTGATACAGCTGCAGCTGGAGCACCAACAACTGCTCCTGTCATAAACCTTCTTAGGCCATCTTGAGTAGCCAGCAAATCCAACATTGATGTTAATTCATCACTGGATGCTGGAAATTACATCTATTTTAGAAAAGAAATTCTAAGTGTTGTTTCTAGCTTTTTAAGGCTCCAGTTTCTGATGAGAAACTAACCAAAAATATCTTCAGGGCTGCCACGGGATTGAAACTAAAGAAAATATCATTTTTATCTCCAAGAAAAATCCTCAGAAAGGTTCCCATGAGGTGACTGGATTTGTGAACACTGCTGTAAGGCGGTAACAAAAGTTTTAGAAGTCAGATTCAGAAACTTCTGACAGTCCCATGCAGAGGCAGGTGTCAGCCTTTTAACATTTTGTAAAGCACTACAATTTTATGGTATTTTGAATTTGGTTTCAATCTTTAATAACAAAACTAGCTGCTTCACTCACTGCACATTAGGTGTTTTATCACCATTTTGAGTAAAATAAACTTTAATAAGACTGTCTTTTCTTTAAAAGGTACCTGGCATTTTCAAAACTCCAAAGGCATTTTTGCCTGCAACCCTTCTGCTCCTCTTCTGGAAAGGCCTGTAAGCCTTCTGCTGCTCACCTGTTTAATTCTACAAACTGCAACAAATTAGGGAGGTGGAAAAAAAATTAATATTTATGCGTTTACTCTTCAAATGTCTCAGCATTCCCCATTGGTCTCTGTTAAAATGTCTGGTATTAGCCAGCTTTATGTTGTGGGGGGCAGGCTGCTAAGTTTGACTTGCAAAACCAGCTTTGAGATTTCTTAATCCTTACAGAGCAAAAAGTTTATTTTTTGCAGCATTTTAATCTCCAGCTCTTCAAAAATGTAATGTTTAAAGGCTAGTTTTATCTTAGTCTTATTAGAATAATCCATGCTAAAAGCAAATGTTTTTCTCCCAAGTGCTTAACAGTCTTCCTTGAGCTTATATCAACTTAAAGACTAGAAAAGAAGGCAATATCAAACCTGTCAGCTGAATCACATAAAGTGTTTTAGATTCAAGATAAATTCTGTTGCATTTCATTCCTATGTGTAAGACTATGTATTAACACCAAATTCTTTACCAAATTATTCTCTATTTGTTGGGATTTTTTTTTTTCCCAAAAATTGGTGAAATCATTCTGAAATGTGAGCTGGAACTATTCTGAAATAATATTTTCTAAAGTCTTCACTTGGTTACCAAAATCAGCCATTACTGATCATCAAATTTAGTCCACAATCTGAATCTTTACTTCAACACAGATCTTGCAAAACATGACAGTATATGGTTGTGCAAAGCACAAATGCTTCTACTTAAAGAGCTATTTCTATTTTAGAGAAAAAACAGAAAGCTTCTAGTTCTAAAGGCAAGTTTAAATGCAAAATATACAAGTTCTGTGAAAGTATTTTTCATTAAAATCTATCTTAAATTCCCCTTCCTCAAATATCTTCAAATCTAGACAAGTTGAGAAATACTGCTTATTCCTTGGACCTAAAAGACCCTCAGATGAGCCATACCTGCATTTTTTCATTCCAGCATTTTTCCTTGGAACAACAGGCATGATAGAGCCCAATGCAACAGTACTTGCTCACATACAATGTAAAAGCTTGCATAATTTTTAAAATTTTTTATATTTTTTCAGCCCGTGCCCCATCAGGAGGAGGAATCCATGCCACACGCTGACCAGTTGCATCATGTTAACTATCTTGTTTCATACCACAGCCAGCAACCCTGAATCTGAAAAGCTTTCTAGCCACAGAGAAGATGGTCTTGCTATAAAATGCTACAGCTCCTTCTGGAAACTATAGAGAGGTGTATCAATTAAGTATATTTTTATATTGTTAATATATAAGGAATTTTATATTGTAATATATGGGTAAAAATGTTAAAGGATAACAAATGCAAGTGTATTACCACGTAAGAGAAGTCTCATAGCAATTTCTCCTGAATAAACTCTTGCGCTGAAGGAGTTTTCATTTCTGAAGATTTTTTGTTTGGAAGCAACAAAAAGCCAAAGCCAGCAAGCCACAGCTCTACACCAGTTTTGATATTACCTCTGTTTTTCAAGCTCATTTAGCTTTCTGTTAGACTATGTATAGAATTTGCATTGCAGAAATTTAAATAGCCCGAAACATCAAGGAAACATCTTCTATGCCTCAAAGAAACATCTGATGTAGAAATTTTATTTTGCTTATGAACTGGCAAACCTAATTAAAGGATTTGGGATGTTATAGCGACAGATTTGGACACTAACACATACCTAAGAAACAGTTTGGCTTCAAAGTACAACACAGAAGCTTCTATTTATAAATATTTAACTGAAGCATTAAGATTCAAAAAACAAACAAAAAAAGATGATATCGCCTTCATTTTATTCCCTAAGCAATTTCTCTAGAAGAAAACTACTCCTTGAAATGACTTAATTCTCCAGATATGGGAGGTTAATATAAACATCTGCTCTAGAAAGGCTTCGGCAGATCTCCAGTATAGCAAATGACATGACATGACATTTAAGTCCAATGGTTCTTTCCCAGAGCTGGTGGCGACATCTTCAACTCTGCCCCATCACTATCCCAGACTTCAAGGCAGCCTTTTCCAGCTCTGTAAGTAATGTCCTCCGGAGCCAAGAGTCCATGGGAGAGGTCCACCTTGCCCACACAAACACTGATTTTACATTGCAGTTTTAGCTGCAGGTGTAAATGTCCTGTCCAGCTCTCTCAAAAGCCCTCTCTTGTGTGCCTCCAGTCCTAGGAGATATCCAGAGGAAACCTCAGCCAGAGGGCAGGTAAATCTCATCAGCTGCTTTTTAAGGGGATGAAAGTCTTGATCATTCACCCAAAATACTCCTCCTCAGACACCTCACTAGTTGCCTGTACCTCTGGCTGATAAACCTGGTTGCCCCAACAGCACACAAAGAGAGAAGCATCTACTATGCTGGTCCTCCATGTCCATAGTCACACTTAATTATAGCAGAAGTGCCCAGTCTTCTTTTAACCCACAAAACCTTCATCAAAATTACTACTGTATTGTACATCTCTAAGGTCACTAATTACTAAAATGTTACTGGATTAGAAACCTAAAGTGAATCTCACAGTAATAAATAAAATTTACAAGCTGGCATTAAAATTGACATAATCATTGGCAGGCTACTAGTCTTAATTGTCCAAGAGCTACCTACTAAAATGGGATTAGGGAGAAGATCAGTTGGAGTTGCCTATCATCATACTAAATCATAAAGTCGTCCATTGTTCTGTGTGAATTTAATGTGCTTAAACATTCAAGAAGTTGTTCTGCCACAGTGGAGAGGCCATCTAAGCTTGCTCTTGGTGCAGTCACTACACTGCAATCACGTTTTCAAATACAGTTTTGAAAATCACATGTTTCAAAAACAGTTCTGAAATCAAGTAACAAATGCTACAAACCCATGGTCAGATATGAACCTATTACAGCAGATGAGAGAGTCACCACACATCTGCTGAGCTGCTGTAACCTTCTGTGTTCCTACCCAGCCCTGACCCGCTGAGCTCACCAGAGCACAAGAAGTCACCGTGCAGCATGTTCCCTTCCCAGCATGGTGCCCTGGAGCTGCCGAGCAGCAGAAGGCAACAGAGAGCAGGCACAGCAGCCTTGCTGCTGAAACCCCCCAAAAATCCAGGCGTGCTTCAACTTCCCCTTGACACAAACTTCTTGTGAGCATACGCGCAACAAAACTGTTATTACTCTGGTTATTAGTAATTTATCAATTACACTCAGCACCTGTGGCAGATTTCAACAATTACTCCAGTTTTACTATTTGATTCCATCCACATTTCAAGAGCATGCTACTGCAGCATGCATTATACATGCTGTATACTCCTCCAGCATGTGTGATATTCTACAGAGAAATGATCTATCCAATACAGCCTAGAGTCAGCCTCAAGAAAGTTGTACTATCGAGCTGCCTAATAAGATCATTTGATACATGTTGATTACACTCAACATCAGCTTTCATTTGATTAGTCATCTTGGATCATATCTTGCCTTCAGGGTAAGGAGGGCAAAAGCTCTCTAAGTTGCCACTAAATATAAAAGCTACATTATTAAGAAACATAACTCAGACTCCTTCAGCAGTGACCGAGCCAGACAGATTTTCCAGCTCTGTGGCATTTCTCACTGAAAGACAAGCAAATCAATCACATGTGGCTGGACGGGGAAGATTTTCATTAGATGTCTTATTTCTTGAATCCTTATTCTGTTCTTCACATGGCAATGAAGATCATAACTACATCAGTTCATTACTTTGGCAATGCAAAGATAATTAGAAATTATTCATACCAGTATTCCTTATTTACAGAATATATTTCCTCCAAATTTTAGGTCATTCTATCTCCTTCGGAAAGTTGAATACAAATAATATAAATACTGGCTGAAAGGCAAAAAAAAAACCCCAGTACTTTGAACACAGAACTGCCACAATAATTTGTTTTGGTTCACCTTCAAGAAAACTAGGCGTAAATGCTAAACACTGTTCAATGGGATATTGTATTTTAAAGCACAAGCCATAAGAAGTATCTAGGGAAATAAAGTGAAATAATCTGGTTTGCCAAAACCATTATTGATGAAGACCAAAATTAAATTAAAATGGGAAATTAGAAGGAAGTAGTAATTTTAAAGTGGAACATTTACAAGCATTCCTCAACATAGTAGTAAATTAAAACCATGTGATCCCAAAGGGCATTTGTTCAAGGTTCTCCCAGGCACAAATGCTGCCCCAGCAGAGCTCTCTGCTCTCACTGGGGAATGGAAAGGGGAGGACACCAGTCTGGGAGCAGCTCCCCCCAGGGTGCTGGGCCACCGCCAAACGGATGTACCTGGTCGTACTGTGGGAAACAGCAACAGGGAGAAATACATGAGCAGCATTATTCTACACCTTGGCTGAGAGCCTGAGGCTCATGGGATACCTGGAAATCTGGCAGCAAATATTAAAATCCAGATGAAGTCTCAGATTCCATTCAGCTTCAGACATTGGGTGCTTTTGATATACTTTGTCCACCAACGGTCGTTCCATGTTCAGGTATGATTTACCTTAATGGCAGCAGCCTTACTTAAATAATATAATTGTATTTTAATGAGAATTCAAAATTCACCTATGCAGTGACTGTCCTCTTAAAAGTCAATCAGAACTTTGCCACTTTGTCTTAAAAAGGAACAAGACTGGGGTTTTGAAGACTGATCATATAAAGATGTGCAATGCTCCTTCTCTGGCTCACATCGTTCAGGCAAATTTTGCTGTGAGCAAAGAGACTATGAGTCAGATACACACAGTGTAAGAGGACAAAGCCATTATTTATTGGGTAATACACACAACAGATAACTAGGATGAATGAGCAATTATGCTCAAGATTAAAATGTTGTCCACCCAGATGAGAGACCTGATGAGTCTCTGCTGACTAGGGAGTTGTCGTCTGGTGGAAAGGATGGGTAGAAATGAGGCACTACTTCATTTTGCTGAGTCTCCATCTTCTGATTTTCTTCCTTAGGGTTTTTACGAACTCTTATGTCAGTACTTTTCCTCTTGAACATTGTTGCATTTCAGATGGGTATTGAAAAGAAAAAAGCATCCTCAAGGTCTCATCATCTTTAACACTAATTCCTCAGCAGCCTTGCCAAGGCATTTAAGCTTCCTTTGCCTCAGTGCCCATCGTCAAGGGGCATTAACAGTACTTAATTGTTTATCAGGTTGGCATGTGGCAAGAATTTGACCAATTCTACACGTTTTTTTGAAAACATAAATTGTCATCTATAAAAAAACCATTAAATACCTCAGACCTGACTCAGGAACACACATACAAGAAAACTCCTGAAAAGATGAACTTTCAATTAAATAATGAGTATGGGATTAGGTCTGTTATTAAAAAGATAGAACTAGTCAATTATCTAGCTTTTGTAGCCATCAATGTCCTTCATAAACCATAATGAATAAATTAGTTGCATTAAAGAATAATGAATTTAGACGAGTTATCAGTGTAATTTTAAATTACTTCTTTCTATCATTTTCTTAGAAACTTTTTTTCACCTTTTTTTAAGTATCATTTTGAGTAAACACTAAGAATCAGAAATTTAGTATTTTCAAGCAAGCCCCCTTACCGAAAACAGTCAGTCTTTTCTCTGTCTTCCTCCCCTTTTCTCCTGAAAACTTCACCAGCTCATTACCATTCCCTCTTAATCTACATGAGAGTTCTCCACTGCAAGTAGGATGAAAAATAAAAAGAGAAAAAATTATCACAAAGCGAAGGTATGATCCTGCAAGACAGAAATTCTTCCATCTCTTCCAGGCTGCCTCTCATCAGCTGGAAAGGAATATTACTGACAACTCTACTGCCATTGCTAGTACTTTAAATTTTCATTTTTTTTAATAGTTTGGGTTGGAAGGGACCTTTAAAGTTCATCTAGTCCCACCCCCACGTAGTAAGCAGGAACATCTTCAACTCAGTCAGGCTGCTCAGAGCCCCATCCAACCAGACCTGGAATATTTCAAGGGATGGGGCATTTACCATCTTTCTTATAGGCCTCCTTTAAGTACTGAAAGGCCACAGTAAGGTCTCCCTGGAGCCTTCTCCTCTCCAAGCTGAACAAACCCAACTCTCTCAGCCTGTCTTCATAGGGCTTTTTAAATCTTTGTGGCCTCCTCTGGACCCACTCCAACAGGCCCATGTCTTTCCTGTGCTGAGGACTCCAGAGCTGGACACAGTACTCTAGGTACACTCTGTGAAGTATGTAAAACTATTTTACAACACAGATCTACCTTAGCTACATCTTGAAAACCCCCAGCTGTCTCTGCTGATGATGGCATTTAAGCATTGGCTAGCAGACAAGAACCTGGATGCTTCTACAGATACCTTTGGTGTAAACCCATATATTTGACACCTTCAGCCTTAGGGGTACAGGGTGAACAGTTCCAGCCTGGGTGTTTTGAGGGAAATCAAAATTATCAAAGGTAATCATGATAAAGGAAAAAAAAAATGCCATTTACACAGTATACAGTGAATCAATATTCTGCAGGACTGGGTTCACTAATAAAACAAATACCTAGGGACTCTTGATCTCTCTCTCCGTTATACATTAAGATGGCTGATAATTGATTAATGATGTATACAGTCTCAACATTTTACTTTTACTGAGCATTTTCCTATTACAATGCCCAGAAATATTTCCATTATGTCTTTAATGGGAGAAATAGATTTCATCCCATCTTGTTTTGACTGTCACCTGTTAGGCATTACTCCATGTCAGGGGGAACAGTCACTACTGTTCAAGAACACCAACTTATTAGACAGACAAGAGAACGTACCTAGTACATCAAAAAACTGCCATCCAGCCTTTTCTCTTTATACAGTTCCAATCTGCATTTATCTTTTTACTCTTCCACTACACAGCTTCTCTGAGATATGTCCTCTAAGATGTTTTATTGTTTGTTTACAGTAATTTGGCTACTTTATCAGCCACTTAGATGATATATTTACTCAGCTACTTCATCTGGAACATGGAGTTTCCTTTTATGTCTATTAATCTACATTGCACTTGCTACAGCAGAATTGTAGCTATTCCATAATTCAAACTTTGACATTAGGAGACTTTGTCAAACATTCATAGTACTATTCTGGAGAGCTCTCACGTCATCACATAATACTCTATGCATTCTACACTCACAGGTATTCAATATTTTAATTTAAAAAGTTAAGACAAAAATCTAATTATGGAAGTGTGCAGGATCACACAGGTCATCATTAGAAGCCATTACTAAACAGAAGCTAACATTTGTTTTAAACTGTAATGTTAGTAATTTCATTCCTTTGCTCTAAATCTAGAAATCAAAGACTGGTCTGTGAGATTTCAGAGACATACTCTCTCCTTTCTTCACAGCAACAACACGCAAGAAATACTGGAAAATAATGACCACATTGCATTGCTCTTCAAAAATAACTGAGCTGAGCAAGAAGAAGAAGGCTGGAGAACTGTTAGTGGTTTTAAAAATACCGTACCATAAAAAATAAAATTCTGTCCAAAAACCACTGCATCAGTTGCAGGCACTTTTCCAAAGTCTTGCAATGCATTTTTTCTGCAGTGTGTGCAGTATTCATCAAATGAGAGCATACAGTACTTTTTGATTACAGTTTTAAAATGAAACATAAAAATCTTGAGTCTGAAATGTTTATTTTTCATTAAAACTCTTTTTTTTTTTTTTATTTCCATGGCATATAACCCATGCCAGCTTATTTTGTAGGTCTTTGTACATACAGTACTCAGAGGCTGACACATGCAGGAAAAAAAAAAAATGGAAAAAAAAAAAATTTAGAAATCTTTCTCAACCTGAGAAATAATTTTTTTAAAATCCTGCAGTTATGTTTTTTTTAACTTATTAGAATTGTGTACTAATGATCTAGATTTGAATCTATAAAAATACAGTTTGTGAGGAAAGGAGATAGGTTGGTTGAAACTTAAAAGCTTTTCCAACTATTCTATGAAAAAATGCAAATATGCTCTATAAAAGCCATTTTAATTACAGAATTCTTCTTAGCTATGGTGACCCAAATTCTCTATTGGCCCAGAGTTACTTCAGAAAAAAAATTTATGCATAACACTCATTCTGAACACTGCCTGAGATACACATATTTTGTGCAGCTCCAAATCCAGTACAGAGAGCTGGAGTAGGAACACAAGCCCAGGTAGAACACAAGTCTCTCACTTCCAAAGCTACCACATAAACCAGAGAAGGGCTCCCACATTAAATCTTATGACCTGACGTGGTTCCCTACCATCTGACTTTCTCAAGTTGGCAGTGCTCAGCTGAATCCATGCCTCAGACCACCACAACTGCAGCTCTACCTGGGGCTTCAGCCCCTGCTCTGGATACAGGAGCAGCTTGATTCCATGTGTCCGAAGTGCCATCCAAATTTAACTTGCCTGCCTCAGGATTGCTACAGTGACCTTACAGAAAGCCAACCCAGTATGTATGACAAGGAACAAGTGAAAAAATAAAAAATTCTTACAGAAAGAAAGAAAAAAAAAAAGAGCTGTTTAGATATAATTCCTAAAATACACACCTTTCACAGGATAACCACCAAGTCAGTGACTCACAATTTTAACACTAGATGCTGAAAACCAGAGCTGCACACCAGTAACCAAGAGGCCTGAATTCAATGGCCATCTAAAATTCTTCATTCCTTAAGAATCCTCAGACAGTGCTTGGTGTCAAAATTCTGATGATGCTGGTAAGGTTATTTGAAACTATAAATTATTGCCAAAAGATAACTTAAAAATATCTTAAAATGGGCATCTGAAGCTTGATGGGTTTCTCCAGTAAATGTGACCCACTTGGGATGCAACTAGTGTCACTAGAGATTTCTAAATAACTGAGGGGAAAGAAGCTTCCAGCAAGTTTGGAAAATGTTTAGAGAGGAGCAAATACTATTAAAAACATCAATATATCCTTAATTATTTTATGGATTTGTTTTCAATGAGCTTTTGTTTGCCCTCTGCAAATATTTGCATAATCAAGTTTCAGAGACATTAATGTTACCAGGAAAAAAAGAAAAAAAAATTACAGCTGTTGAATTATAAAACTGACATTTTTCAAACTCCAGACTGAATTTATTATAAAAAAAAAAGTACTCATAGATGTAAATTGAGAATTTACTGAAGGCAGTGGTGGGGAATTCACAGCTCAAAAATTATCACAGGGAAAGA
>NW_008632180.1:19060-20395 GCF_000691845.1 Merops nubicus
TTTGGTCTTTAAACAGAGAAATCCTTGGTTGTATTGAATTCCAGAAGTCAGATAGTGTTGTGTAAAAAAATTAGTTGAAAATGTCTCTTGTATGAGCAGTCCTATCACCTCAGGGCTGAAAGCACACATCAAACCAGGTCTAGCAGCTGCACACACAAGCAAGGTGTGTACGATGTGCCATCAACAGACATGCCTCCTGATGTCACCAAAGTAGCTCTGTAGGATTCACTCTTCTTCCTCCTCCTGTTTTTCAGTCTTTTCCTGCTTCTTTCAACTTTTCTCTTTTTCCTGCCTTTCCCCCAAAAAATACTGCTGCCCCAGGCTGGGCTGACAAGAGTGACACCGGGGCTAAGCTGGAGTTCACTCCTCCAGCCTGTCCAGCACCTGGTTCATTTTATGCCACGGTCATGCACTTGCCCCTGAGTCTCCCACACAGACAACCTACAAACACTCTCACCCAGAAGGAAACACAAAGCCACGAACACTTTGCAATACAGCATGAAAGAAAAGGAAGTGAGAGGCCTCGGCCTCCCTTGCGCAGCGCTGAGGTTACTCTGACCTTCAGGTGATCTGGGTCCACCTGCTGTCAGCAGAGAGCTTCCTCCCACCTCCAAAAGAGAAACAGGAACTCAAAGGCTTTGCCTCAATTCCATGGGAAAGCTCAACACAAACAAAGAGGTGCAGGAGCTCTCCCTGGACGAACACTGAACACACCAGAGGTAGCAGAGCTTCTGAGCCTACCCCATCTCCAATTTTCCAGCTTTTAGCTCCAGCCATTAGACACTGTGTTCTGTACAAAAAAAAAAAAAACAACAAAGGTCAACTAAGTAATTATTGATAAATGTATAAATTACAGCAAGAAAACGTTTAGTCAATCATCCCAGCTCTACCAAGATGCTTTTATGGGTTTGGATTAGCAGGAGACAGGGGCCGGGACCCGGGGCCGGGGGGGGGGGAAAGATCCTCACAAGCATCAGAAACTAATACATCCCACGAGGGACCAGCACAGAATCACAGCCATTTTCTTCCATCCTCATGGAGGAGCAAGGTTAGGACAGAGACTGAATAAACAGACTATCACGCTGCTCAGCACCTCATGCACTGGATGTGCCTCTATGGATAAAAAGCAAGCAATGTGAAAGCGTAAAAGCTCTGGAGGGTTGATTCCTTTCAGCGCTCAGCAGCTGCAACGATAATCTTAAAACACGTCCAAACTTATTTACATCGGCAACAGACAAACAGGTTAACAAAAATACAGGAAGTTTCCTCTCTTCCCTAGATTTACCCAAAGCACCCAAGGAAGCTCAAAGTCTTCCCCGCTGTCCCATGGGCCCG
>NW_008632181.1:0-10639 GCF_000691845.1 Merops nubicus
CTCCCTTCGAACCCTGACAATTCTCTGATTCTATGAGTGGCTGGAAAGCTGCCCGGGGAAAAGGACCTGGGGGTGTTGATCAACAGCTGCCTAAAGATAAGCGAGCAGTGTGCCCGGGTGACCAGGAAGCCAATGGCATTCTGACTTGTGTCAGCAAGTGTGGCCAACAAGGCTAGAGAAGGGATTGTCCCTCTGTACTCAGCACTGTTGAAGCCAGAAAGGTTTGTAAAGCCTCTGGAATAGACTGGCCAGAGAAGTGGTAGAGACCGCACTCCTTGGGGTGATGGTGCTGAGGGGTATGGTTTAGTGGTGACCTGGCAGTGTTAGGTTAATAGTTGGACTTGATGATCTTAAAGGCTTTTTCCAACCAAAACAATTCTATAATTCTGTGCAACATGGATGTTTTCCAAGAAGTGGTCTTTCACTGGTCAGATACTTCTCACCAGTAGGTTGCAATAGAAGTACAATTCTGCACTTCACTTAGTGGATGGAGTGATTTGCTTGTATCATTGTAGCCTTTGTTGCTAGAAAGATAACATTTGTTTCTCTTTTCCTCAAAACAAGAAAATCATTGGTTTTTGAAAAACAGGTCTTTTGATTTGTTGGAATTTAAAGGGTTCTAGACTTCCTCCATGACAGAGAAAGTTATACATGTAGCATTTATTTATGGGCTCCAGCTGAAAAATACACACACAAAAAGCAAAACACAAAACTAAAGCAACAAAACCAACCAACCAAAACCCAACAAAACATAACAGCTTCTGTAAGGATTATTTAGTGCTGCAATAAAGTTCTTAAAATGTAAACATTTATTAGATACATAAATATATTTCAAAAAGTTAATTATCTGAGTTTTCTTTGATCAAGTGAAAAAACTGTATGTAACTACTATAGTATGACACTACTTAACGTTGCAATAGAGGAATCGCTGAAGCTTTTTATGCCTTTCACTATTTTTTTGTATGACGTTTTAAAAAAGTGCTTCCTTTTACAGCCTGAAGTACTGGAACAATTGAGTGGGTTAAAGGAATTTTGGATGGATGGTAATAGACTAACACTTATTCCAGGGGTGAGTTCTTTTACTGTGTTTAATGTGTCATCATTTAGTATTTTAATTTAGTGATATTTTCTTTGTCAGAAATAATGTTTGTTGAAGTCGCTATGTAATTTTGATGTTTTTTTTAAGCCAAAAGGCTAAATGCCACTTAAACGCGTAACTTGTCTACTTAGAATTTGTCACTGATCATGAGAGCTGGGTACCCAACTTTTCTTTCATTGAAAGTTATAAACCTCTCATGAAAACTTACCCTCAAATTCAGGAAAGTGATAAAAATCCTAGATCAAATCTTGGGTTAAATTTACAGTTGACTAGTCCTTCCAAAAAGGGATTATTTTATATTAGACATCAAGCAGGAATTTACAGGATAAATGTATTGTGTGAGTTTTTACTGGTCAGGGCTGTGAAGCAAGCAGTGCCTGTTCAAGTGCAATGTATACAGGGAGCAGAACCAGCTCCTGAGAAAATGTTTTATTGACTTCATCTGGATTCCTGATATCTCTCAGAATGATGTGGGGTCCAGGCTGACCTGTTGTTGCAATATTTATGAACCTGTGCTTATGTCACAGTAAACTAGTAAATGAACATTTGAAATTTGGGAAGCAGCTAAGTCTGTTTCAGACTTAAAATCACTAGCACACTTCTGCCAGGAGTCTTTCTGCCTGATCAGTAGTCGTCTGTATTGTCTTTCCTTATTTCATCTAATGCTTCACTGAATAGCTAAGTGAATCTATTAAGCATTTCTGCTTTACAGTAAAACTGTATTTGTGGAAGTGACTGCATCTTCTCTGTGTACAAATCTTCAAACTTTCTCTTGGTTCATATGGAAAGCTTATATTTTGGCTTCTTTTTTTCAGTTTAAGTATGATTAGGAACTCGTTGATTTTGAGATTAAGTAGGACACAGTTTACACAAAAGGCAAAAATAAGATTAAAAGACTTCACTGGAGCCTAGTGATGTCCTTTTATATGTCTCTCTGAAGTCTGTTATAAAACTCAAGTTACTTGATTCATAAGAACTGACCAAACCATTGAATTTGCCGCGGACTGACATAAGAGACCTGTAGAATTACAGTGGTGCATCTGTGTGTGTGGAAAAACATCAACAGTGCCCATGTGCACAAAATATTTCATGGTAAAGCTTGACTATTTTTGCATAAAATTGTATTTCAGCACTATAAATAGGTTTTCTCTTTTCCTTTGCCATTACACTTGAGAAACAGTTTGTTGTCAAATCTGCTGGATTTTTTGATTTGACCTTTTACTTTCTAGAATATATTATTTTCTAGAATGTATTATTTTCTTTTGCTTTCAGTTCATAGGCACTTTGAAACAACTGACCTACTTGGACGTTTCTAAAAACAACATTGAAATAGTTGAAGAAGGTATTTCAGGTTGTGAAAGTCTGCAAGACCTACTGTTATCCAGTAATGCACTTCAGCAGCTGCCAGAGTCTATTGGTTTGTATTTTCAGTTCATTGGTTGCCTTAAACAATTTTCGTTTAGACACAGAACACTTGAAATTAGACAAATGGTATTTTAGATGCAAGCTTCAAATGGCTAAAAGTGCTAATCTTGGATGAAGCTGTAATGTGTGGCTGAATAATAGAATTTATAATTGTTTTGCAACATATTTGGCTTTATATGGTCGTTTGTAAATTGATAAGAAACTGTTGACCATAACAGAATAAAAAAAAAAAATTTTTTCAAACCCCCCCCCCCATAGCTGGCACATGGTAAGCTGGCAAACAAGTTTTGAAGCTCATCTGCTTATTTGTTTCAGAGTATAGTACTATAGGCGTTGCAGAGATTACAGAAGATGTGGTTCATTGCCCATACTTTTTTCCCCCTTCTTAATTTAGGATTAAAACTAAGCTTAATAAATGTCCTTTTCAATTTACTTGTTTATTTTATTACAGGTTCCCTAAAGAAGATAACAACGCTTAAAATTGATGAAAACCAGTTAATTTATTTGCCAGACTCCATAGGAGGGTAGGTATTTCATCTGAATAAAAGGCTGAATTGCCTTTTTGCACTTTTCTGTAACAACAGCTACTATTTTAAATATTTTTACACCCATTTGATTTAATTTCTTCTGCCTGTTAATGTCTTAATAAAACTCAAAGCAAGTGCTTTCCTATCTTCTAGTTTACAGCATGTATGTTCTTTATGTATTATTTAATATCAAAAGACATATGTTCCTCACTTCTTAGTGCATCCAGCAATCTGTGAAAGAAAAATTGAATGTAAAAGAAAAGATACTTCAGAAAGCAGTCAGCTGCTTGAAACTGCTTTTTGGCAGTAACACGGTTGTGGTGGATATTGCAAATGATTGAACCACAATCAAAAAGCTTGTAAAAAATGAATCTGAACACAGACATTTATCTTTTTTATATTATAAAGAGAATTTTCACCTGTTCATCAGCAGATTTTTTAATGTTTTTTTCTTCAGTTTGGTGTTCAGAAATTTAATTTTAAATTCACAAATTATGTCAAAAATAATTCAGAATTAAGTGCTCTGCAAATTAATGGTATTGGTTCCAACTTCCTTTCTCCTATTGTAATTTAATGTAGGTTATATGTTGTTGTCAGAATTTAGAAAATACTTCTTCACTGCCAGATTCTTAGGTTCACTGCCTCTTAACTCTTGAAATGCTTTTCATGTTCAGAAACTGCACTCAGCTTGTGTTTGGCTATGATCTGTCCCATTCTGAATGTTTTCAGTGCCTTGCACTACCGTGTTTTCATGTAGTTCACAAATGTGTTATTGCTGATCCCTCTGTTTTTGCTTAATGCTTTCTGGTGAGGGCAGCATAAAGGAGATTTAAAAAACAAACAAAAATTAAAACAAATACACCCCTCCTACCAAAATAATCAAAACAAAACAACAAAAAACCCCCACAATCAACCTATAAACAAGAAAAAAACCCAAACACATTTTAGGCAATTAGTAAAGAATTTTTATTGGATTTTATTTCCTTTTGGTTTCAGATTTGTGATTTTTAATTGAGTTTGAGATTTGTAATTAATAATGGTGTTAATTTTGTTTAAGCTTAAAGTATTCAAATAACATTGCATGAGTTAACCCGTATAGAAGATTAACTGGAGAGTTTGGGTTTGTGTGTGTGTTTGTTTGGTTTTTTCTTTTTTTTTCCCCCAGGCTAATATCAGTAGAAGAACTGGACTGTAGTTTCAATGAGATTGAAACATTGCCTTCATCTGTTGGGCAGCTCTCTAATATAAGGACATTTGCTGCAGATCATAATTTTTTAACACAGCTGCCATCAGAGGTATGTATTTAATTACCAAACTGTAGAATGAATTTTTAAATGTGTGTTAAACTATATATTCAGTACAACTTTTGGATAACAAGTTAATAATTCTTGAGGAGATTTTGTTTGTATAGGTTTTTAGAGGAGTATATATATACAAACACACAAGTTAGCAAATAATTACATTTGAATTTTTTTTAAGCAAGAAGTAGAAATCTGTTACTAGTTTATGGAAATTAAAAGAAGGTTTAATATGTAAGAATAAACCTAACTCTGCTGTACAGACGGAAGTAGCTGTAATATTAATTTTTTTTAAAACGGTAAAAAATTGCGTATTTAGAGTTGTGAAAATTATGGGTTTTTTTTCTTTTTGCAGATTGGAAACTGGAAGCATGTGACAGTGTTGTTTCTGCATTCTAATAAGCTTGAATTTCTCCCTGAAGAAATGGGTGATATGCAGAAATTAAAAGTCATCAATCTGAGTGACAATAGGTTTGTGAAAGCATTTACTCATCTAGAAGTTGTATAAAATGCAGTAAAATGTAGTAGTCTTATGAATATGTTACACTAACTTGCACAGCTTAGAAGCTGACTGATATTTAACGTATTATTGTTGTATCCTGGAACTTGTTATCTTCATTTTAATTACTTGGCACTAGCATATGCATTGAAGCACAGCTTCAATATATTTATGATTGTTAGCATTTTTTTTTCTGGGGAATTAGTTTGATTGTTTTCATAAAAGTTTTGATTCTTACTTAATAGCTTCCTGTATTGCATATGGAGAACCGAAAACAGTATAGTGTAAAAGACTTAAATGTGCTGGGGAAGGGGGAAAAGAGAATTGTGTTTTATTAGAGTTGGTTGTTAAAAACTGACAAAACATTCCTATTTGGGGAATTGCCAACTTGTAGACTTGAAATATACTGAAAGAGGTGTTTAACTGAGATCTCCATCTTGTTTTGCCCATCCAACTTCTTTACTCCATCTGTAGCTTCATTTATCCATTAATGCCAGAGCTTCTGTTTTCAAGGGCAGCTCCTTTTCCACACGTGTATCTTAAAAAACTACTATCTTCAAGTGTAGCACTTTTTTTAAATTGGCACGTACATATATTGAAAGATAAAATGCTGAGGATTCAGATTAATTAATTCAGGTTAATTGTCTTCAAAATTGTGTTAAAGTCACTGAACTGAGTTAAATCCAAGTTATATTGTAGCTGTTTTATGCTACTTGCTAAACAGGGCAGAATTGTGGGAGTTTTATTTGCTTTTGGGGTCTTTTTCATTCTAGGTATAGCTTTGTATCTAAATTAAATGCTGTTGCCATTCAACTGTCAATAGTTATTAATTTAACTGTATTTGTAAGTATCCTTTAAAAACGTTTTTCGAGGCTAATGTGGGATTGTTCCTTTCCAGTCTTAAGAGTATCGATAAATGTACTTACATAAATTCTTGTAATTTACAGACTGAAGAATTTGCCATTTACCTTTACGAAACTGCAACAGCTCACTGCTATGTGGCTATCAGACAATCAGGTGAACCTTTTGAAAATTAGAAGTAGATGATTGTTGACATTATTCTTAATGGAATTGACAAGTACAGAGCCATCTGTTTTAATAATGAGACCTAGTACGGTGTATATACGTCAATACTTCCTTGACATTACTGTGTTGGTTCTCTTGAGATAAATAACACTGAGCCTACCTGTCTTTGGAGACTTTCACACTTCTGGCAAAGTTCTGTGCTGCTAGGAAATGCAATTTAACAGATGTTGAGTTTTTTAATTTTTGTTTTTCTTAATTCCGGCTTTTTTACACAGGAGAGTTAGTGTTTGGTGAGGTACTGCTCAAATGTGTAGCATGCTGTTTCTTCACAGCCATACCAGTGGGGAAACTGAGCATGCAAACTCTGTGACTGTCAAAGTTTTAAGTTATTAAGCAGTAACTCATGCACTTCTGGCTTCTATTTTTGCTGTGTACTGAAACCTTCTGCACTGTGCTTGTTTCCTGAATGGCTTCAAGGTATACAGGGGTGCCAGAAATCCACTAGCCTCAGATGTAGTATAATGAAAACATTTTTACTAATACCGTAACTTCAAGAATCCTCTCCCCTTTTTTGAAAGAGGTGATGAATATCCAATCTGGTGTCCACATGAAAAACTGAGTACAAAATTTTTCTCTTTATGTGATCGTCTGCAGCTTTAAATGGCCAAATATATCTGTGTATTCCAGACCAGCCTCTCTTGGGGTAGTAATAAGTCCTAGCAAGCCATGAGATTATTCTTTGAATACCCAGTGTTTGCTGTTCTCTTAAAGCTGTTACTGAGTTTTGCTTCTCAGTCAAAGCCAATCATCAAAGGCAGACATGCTAGTAACCTCATTTTGTGAAAATTACTCAGAGGAGAAAAGATTCAATACAGAATAGTCTTCAAAGTAATGGGACAGTCATGCTTCACAGTATGTAGATTGTATTTACTTTTTCACATGTATATTATCATAACATATCCTCTAATTTGCTTCCTAGTCTAAACCACTTATCCCTCTTCAAAAAGAAGCTGACCCTGACACACAGAAAACAGTGCTTACTAATTATATGTTCCCTCAGCAACCAAGGACTGAGGATGGTAAGAATTTCAGAAATATCCTGTCAGAATACTCACTTGTGAAAACAATAATGGGAATGCTCTCCAGCTAATCTGATGTCCTCTGGATAATACTTAAATCCCAGTTTGAAGTAAATTTGTAGGTGAAGAGTTACATCTGAAAAATGAAAACAGCACCTTAATGGGATCTACATGTTGGTAAATTCTAGGTGAAACTTTCAGTGAGCAAGGTTGGGAATGGACTGGTGGGATCATAATCTGTGATGGCTGCAACTCCCAAATGTGACACCCTGTTTCATTCCAGCAGAGCCTAGTGATTTGGGATGAAGTTATCCTTAGCAGATGTCTTCACCTGCTTCAGACTGAGTGTTTTAACAGAATGCTAGACAAAATGTTTCCTCTCTTACTAAGTACATACTTTTGGAAAAGTACATAGCATTCTGCTTTTCATTTTAAAAGAAAAAAAAAAAATCAGTCCAGAAAAAAGCATGTTGCTCACAGTTAGTTTGAAGTGTTCTGTAAAACGTTAGATCCAAAATATTAAGACCTTGCCAGAAAGTTATATCTGCTCACTTGTGAAATAGTTAGGAAAATAAATAACATTCCGCGAGTAACCCCATCAGGAGTTAGAGCAGGAGAATTAAGTGTCTACTTCTCCACTTCCCCCTGCAGGCACAAGGAAAAAATTTGTGCTGTTTTTAACAGAAGGCAGGGGTGGTATCAATGGGAGTAACTAAAAACTGACAAGTGACAACATTTGATGTTCCATGGCACAAGTGTCTATTCCACTGAGAGTAATCACCAAAAATATCATCAAAACCAGTGAATTGTTTGTCACTTTGCCTTCTTCTATCTAATCTAATCTTCTAATGCAGATAGTGCATCTGCAATACCCATGATAGTGTGAGAGTTATAAAAATCCATTTGGAGGAGGTACAGTGAAGTTCAAGATTTGAAATTTTTTTTTACCCATGTGCTGGAATTTTTCTGTAGACAAGGAAAGGGTGGCTTGTTTGGCTTAAGTTGGAGTACCTGCCTCTGAGGTGATCATTCCAAAGAGAAGGTTTAAATTACAGTAGATGGTGTTTTTTAAAATAAAATTTTAGAAAATGTTTATCCTGTTCTCTTTTTTGATCCAGAACCATTTCAGTGATAGTGAAGTCTGTTAGATTGTTTTCAGATGTTTTAAAAATTTTAAGTTTACCCAATAAACACAGAGAAACTAATATTCCAGTTCACTTGCTGAGCCCTATAATTAAGGGATTCCTTTCTACTTTGGCTACAGAAATAGTTAATATGAGCAGTCTTGGTATTGCTAGTGAAGGATATAAATTTGCTGAGTTGTTGGTGACAGATTTCTCAGAATATTTGGCATGCTGAAGTAGAACTTGGCTGATGTAGCTAACACAAGGCATAGAGCTATGCTAGAATAACAGACAGTGGGTAGTCCAGACTTTTTTAAAAATCTCTTGTAAAACTAATCAAGAAATACAACTTCTGCAAACATCATGAATACCTTAAGTTTTAGATGCGTTAGCCTTTTCAGGATTATAATGAAGGTTTTTGCCACTAAGTCATTCATTCAAGTCATTCAAGTCTTCATTTGTGTATTTTCATTAAGTAAAATCAGGTGAATGCCTTTCATGTACTTAATGAGATGTGCTTGTTGAAGTTGCGTTATGCAAATCTATAAAAGTATAATTTGCAAATATGTACAAATATATATGAATAAAAATACTTGCAGCAGATAGTTCCACTGAAAATTCTTAAGCGTGAATTTTAAGGTTCATGTACAGCTATATGGGTAAAATTCTTTACTTTATAGATAGGGATTTTACTATTACGAAAACACAGCCAAGTTCATAAAGTAGTGGCAGTGCAGCTAGTCTTCAAGTAATGGTGCTGCTAATCTCATGTCTTTCAAGAATGCGTACGAAACCACACCACTCCCATCCAAGGGAAGGAAAAAGAAGATTTTTATTTTGCATACTGTAACTTATTCTTATGAGGATCTCTTTTTTTGTGTGTTTTTTTTTTTCAGTTATGTTCATATCAGATAATGAAAGTTTCAATCCATCTCTGTGGGAGGAACAGCGGAAGCAGCGTGCTCAGGTGGCTTTTGAGTGTGATGAAGACAAAGACGAGAGAGAGGCACCACCTCGGGTTAGTATTGAATTTATTTTAGAATATTCAGTGCTTTCCTTCCCCTTTCCCCCACCCACGAGTCACAACTTCTTCCTTACTTTGGCTGTGGATTTTCTTCTGCTGAAGAAATCAAGTCTTCAATTATTAGTTAAGAGTACTTAACAGGATGAAAAACTTTTGGGTTTGGGGTGGTTTTGGTGGTTTTTTTTTTTTTTTCATCCATATCATTTGAAGTGGAGCACAAGACAAAAAACTCTCAGCTGATATAAGGCAATGTAGGGCATAACTGTGAGACTGCCTGAACTGGTAATGGAGAAGGATAGTGGGGAAACAGTGATTAATTCTGATCTTTCTTTAAGTAAATTACAGGTGTCAGAATTCTTCCTGCTTGCAAGTAATAGATGCACTTTATGGGTTCTATAAACTTGTCTGCATCAATGAAGGTAAACCTGAACAGCAAAGTGGAGATGCTAGATTGTTCAGTGTTTTGTCCTAATTAGTTGTTTTAAAGCTGATGTTTTAATTATGGCACTTAATTAAACGTAGAACATTATTGCTTTTTTTGTATAGGAAGGCAACCTGAAGAGATATCCAACTCCATATCCTGATGAACTGAAGAATATGGTCAAAACAGTGCAGACAATTGTACATAGGTTAAAGGATGAAGAGTCTACTGAAGATACTGCCAAGGAGTCAAAACGAGAAGGCCAGACAGTTTCTGTAAAGGATGTGGGGGTAAAGGTTAGAGATAATACTCTTGTCTGACTTTGCAAGAATTTCCAAAGATCTAGAGTGCCACTGATTCCTTTCAATTCTCTTTTCCCGCTGCACTAATATGCTAGCAAGAATGATTGTCAGATTAAAGAACAGAACTTACCTCTTCACCATCTAAAGAAGATGATTATATATGTCTGGTTTGCAGTAGCAATTTTCCTCTGACACAAAGAGCAAGGAAAACGACTTTATTCTTAGACAAATACAAACTGGATGAATGTGGCTTCTTCAGTTTCTGGGGAATGACATCTTTGTCATCCTTTTGTCTGCCAGACTTCATGATGAAATTCAGGATAATTTCTGAGGATCTTATTGCTGTCCTCATGACTGGAGGTTTTACATGGTAGTTTGGGAAGGCAGTCATAGCAAGCTGACACAGGAGTCAGGAGCCTCTAACTGATGTAGCATGATAGATGGTGGAACTACTGTGTGGTGCTGACAAGTTTCATTGTAGATATTCTTGGCCTTTTTTTTTTCAAAGTGGAAATTTAACGGTACAAATTGGCCCAAATAAGGAGAGTCAAACTGATTAACAAAGAGTAGGGACTGTACATCAGTAATCTGCCAAGAATTCTCTGCATTTCATACCCGGTGCATCTCATACTTTGTTTTCAAAGCTTGGATTTTCCATTCCATAGTTTCCCAAAAATACATAGTGTTAACTCTTAATATCATATGTTGCTGAAAACCTTTCAGGATGTTTTTTTCTGCTAATGCTCTTAATCCTTTAGACCTCAGAAATGGCTTCAATAAAGAACAAAGGAGATGAAAGAAAGCAATACTCAGCA
>NW_008632181.1:10659-30156 GCF_000691845.1 Merops nubicus
GCTCTGTGCAGAAGCCTACTGAACCAGAAGCTGAGCACAGCACTGCAAATTCACAGATGACTGCACTTGTTAAAACCTTGCAGAACACAAAACCAGTTGTCAACCATGAAGACACGCTTGAGGTATGGCATTGCAATGAACTTCATAGCAGTCAAAGAATTGTGCTGGTGTTTTAATGGGAAACGAACATTTATGTTGACAATAGCAGAAAATCGGCATCCCTAAGTTCTGTAAATACAGAAGGTTTGCAATGCAATATTTATCTCACTTCAGAATATATTGAGTGAAGTTGAAATAGCTAATAAAAATTTCATAATGAAAAATACATGTATTTAAAGAAAAATAAAGCATACTTGCTTAAAAGTTGACTTGTCAAACTATGAAAAGATTCAGAATTTTCCAGGTTTTACTTGATTCTTAGTTCTTCATTAAATAATTGATTTAATTGTCAGAGAAATGACAGAATACCTTATTCATGGCAGCAATCAAAATTTGTATATCCAGGTTACTATGCACATTCATTTCAAATGAAAAGTGAAAGGTGGGGCTAAAAATATGTATTTCTGTGTGTTTATTAGTGAGCTGTCATGAATATGATTTGGATTGTATTTACCTCTTATAAAAAGTCAGATATTTTAAACTTTTAAGTGCTTTGCCCATCTCTCTGATAAACACCATGTATAAATTTATTTAGAATGTTTCAGACTTATGACAAATTTTGGAAATTGTCACTTGATCAGTTGCCAGTTATGACCTGTAAAATGCTTTTCTCAGTTTCACAAGCAGCTTATTTTTGCCCGTGTTGTATAAGCAGTGGAACATGCATAGATCATACTTTCACTGAAGAGACATTGTGATAAGCAGTTATTGCTGTTGCTATTTCCTCACTAGTGTGTTCCAGCTTCTACATACTTTCTGAAAACATTGTTTGACATTATGCCTTTAAACTAGAGGAAGATTTCAGAAAACCATGGTTTTTGTCTAACAGTAGTGACAGCAATTCATTCTCACTGGCTTATATGCCAGTAAGCAAATGAGGCAGCAGTATGTGGTTGATCAGGGACAGTGAATTCCTTACTTCCATGTAATAACATGCTGGTAATACTGTAGCAGTTGAATCAAGGTATCTAAACTTTGTGTGTAAGTTTTTAATTTCAACATTGATTACACTTCTTGTTGTATGTCACCTCCAAGAGGATTTTTACTTCTTGTTTTTAATGAAGACTGTCATAGCTTGTGGGCTACCTCTCAGTCAGGTTTGTCCTCCCAACAGTAGGCCAGACAGTATCATGAGGAAGGAGATGCTCCAGTAGGTTCCACACATTAAACGTTCTGAAATTTCTAAGAAAAAGTGAATATTGACAGACTAATTTTGCAATCTGCAACATGGATTTTGTAGCATTTGTAGCAGCAAGTGTGTTTACTAGCCAGAAATTTCCACTTTAGGGGAAGGAATTCTTTTCCTTCAAAGTATTACTGGAAACAATTTTTGGAAAATGATAGGAATATAGTGCTGGCAATGGGAAACTGAATCAGTTGCATGGCTGCTCTTGCACCAGCTGCGTCAGTCTGTTCGTAAGTGCACTGAGCTCCATCTTATAGTTAGGAACTAGTGTTTTCTGGCTTAAATGTAGTTGACATCGCTTTATTCCTGTGACATTATTCTTGAAGTTAAATACCTTAGCTTCATTTTGGAGTTTACACCAATAGCTGAAACATAGCTGTTTCAGTTTGAACTCTTCTCTGCAAAACCAATACCCAGTTAGTTAGTCTAGAGTGTTTGCTGGTTCAGTGATAACTTTCTGGATTGAACTTGACTGGAGGTTCTCTCCAGCAGTGGAATAGCGGCTGCATCTACTTCACCCAAGTACATTTTTGCAGCTGAAGTTACCAGTTTCAGTATTGTTCCCAATGAGTTCATCAGTGACAATGAAAGTCTGTATATGCAGCTTCTTAAAAATAATTTGGTGGCAAATATCACTAAATTCAGTTGACATGCACTACAAATGCATTACACAGTTGTTATGCCTAAGTTATGTTGCTCGTTTATTTTTTCCCTTTTATTATTCAGTGGGTGACAGTTTAGATAGCATTTACTTAACTTTTAAGTTCTTTAAAATGCACAGCATAAAGCTTTTTTTCCTTTAGCAGGAGTCAGAAGAACTCTCCTCTGATGAAGAGATGAAAATGGCAGAAATGAGACCACCACTGATAGAAACCTCCATAAACCAACCAAAAGTGGTAGCTCTTAGCAGTAACAAAAAAGGTTAGATACCAAAAAGAGCAATAGAAGTGTTGTGCTATTCTGATAATTTCTTGACTCAAAATGGCTAGTTTTTGCAATTAAATGATATAAAATTAGATTTAATATTTAAGTTTTTGAAGAAAAATGATGAATTCTCTAGTTAAGGAATGAAAGCAGAAAAAATTCAATGCATTATACTTGAGCTGTGTTGACAGCCTATATTTTTTTTTTTATTGTTACCAGTGTAAAAGGAGAGGGGCGGAAAGGAGAGATGTGTATGTTTCGAGGACTGTTAGCTTGAGCACACTGCTGATATGCTTGAGGAAAGGATTGCAGAAAGTGGTTTTGCCTTAGAATTACTCCATATTTCTTCCCTCCCTCAGATATTTTGGATTATCACTGCTGTAGGCAGCAGTATCACTTGTTTAAATTTCTCAGAGAAGCTGTGCTCTCTTCCTAAAGTTTAAGAATAAACTTATCTTTTGGCAACTCTTTCTCCAGAGTCACTTTATGCTTTTATGTGTCTTCTTTCCTCTAATGGGAAACTTCAGAACATTGGTTTTGTTACCTAAGCACTATATTCTCTGGAAGATAATTTCAGTCTGGGTAACCATTTCCTTAAGAATATGGAATTACCTAGGAATCAGAGAAAACATCATTTAAAAGTTGGAGAGCGAATTATATATTGTTTCATATGATATCCTAGTCCAGTAGTTTCTTGGACAAAAGGCTTTTCTGGCCATTACATGTAAAAGAGTGAGATTTGTTTGGGAAGAAGGAAAACCACATGGAGGTAGCAGGAAGTCTGTTGAAGATCACATGCAGGTGAAATGATTGATGTTTATCAATACTGTCTTTGGGTTTTTTTTATGCATAACTGAAGTCATAAGTCAAAATTTCTTTCTTGTCTCTGGAGATAGACATCGATTTTAAAAAAAAAAAAACAACATTCTTTTGACATCTTAATGTGCCTTGAAGCAAAACTTTGAATGTATTTGTACACTTACATCAAAGTCATGGCTGGCTTGAAGTCCCATCAGCGAAGTTATTTTTTTTTTTTATGCATATAATATATAAATATGCATACATTATGCAACAGTCCATGTGCACAGGTGTAAATTGCTCTGAAAATGTTGTCCTAGGTGATCCGCAAAGCATGGGAATGGGTTGAATTCCCACTGCAGAAAACAATTTTTCTTTCCTGTGTTCTACATTTATGAAACTATACAGAGCTTATCCAGTGCTCTAGGTCTTTCCAGCATGCTTGGTCTAATAATTAGATATTTTACAATAGTGTTTAAAATCAGAAACTATATACACTTTCAGAATCCTGCATGTGAAGCAGTGTACCTCATTTTCACAGGGACTAATATATTATGTAATTCAAAAGTTTGAAATCATTGCAAAAACAGAAATACAATTTGATAGGTATTTTGGGGAGATACTACATAGTGTAGCACTAGCTTATGCCAGTGAAACTTGGAATAAAGCAACAAGTTAAATTAACTGTTTACATTGAACCAAATATTATAGGAACTGTTGCCAACAGCCAAAAGTCTTTTGTAAACTTAGGTGAAGTTTGCATACCTATTAGTTTCCAGTACTAAGAATTACTCAAGAACAAGAGACAGTTTCTAAATACTGTAACATACACACATGAAATGGTTATTAAACATTTATAAGATTGTTATGTGACTAACTAAATTGGCAAATTTTTATTTCAGATGATTCAAAAGATGCAGATTCCTTATCAGATGAAGCTACCCACAATAGCAATCAAAATAACAGCAACTGTTCCTCTCCTTCTCGAATGTCAGATTCTGTTTCCTTAAATACTGATAGTAGCCAAGATATTTCTCTCTGTTCTCCAGACAAAGAAACACATGCTACTGTTTTATCCAAGATCAGGTTTGTAAGATAACGGTATACCACTGAGCAAATATAATAGAAAGATGTTACTTAGTCTTTCATAATATGTGTCAATTCTTTTAATTCATTAGCTTATCATTCATTAAATAATTTCAATTTTAATGTTGTAAGTAAGGTTAAAAAATTGAATAGTTACCTTTAAAAAAAAGCAATAAAATTAAGGGGCTGATTTTAGTATGCAAGACATGGTTCCTATCTTAATAATAGGGTATAATAAATTTGTCCATATAATTTATTGCTTCAAAATACTTCAGTGCACCATTTTAAAAGCTCTTTGCTTTTATTTGTACAATTTTGGAGGTCAGTTTGATTACTAACTATAAAAGGCTTTTCAAAACTTAAAGAGAATGAACTTAGAGGTTGCTACTTGTCTTGAGGCTTTAATTAGAAGTTGAGAAGGTGCTATTTTATAAAAAAAATTGCCAATGGAAACAAGATATCCGAAATTGATGTGGAACTTGCAAGTATTTGGTTTTAAAAAAAGAGAGTTACTGTCACTTTGTACTTCTTGAGACTTTTAAACTGTCTTTAATAATCTCTATTCAATTTAAACAAACTTCTGAAATCAGATAACACAAAAGTGGCCAAAATGAGCCCTCTGTGTAATATATTTCTGTAATGGTAAGAAATCAAATCAAAAATCTGGTTGTATCTTGGTCTTTGTCCTGTTTTGTGTGCACAGAATGGGTGTGTTGCGTGTTGACTGTTTTTTGTAGAACAGTTCTTAAAGGAATATTCTGGTTCCTCTTGGGATTTCTTTTAAGAGACGTCTTTTTTTTCCAGGCGAGAAGACGAAAATTTCAATAATCTTTTACAAAATGGAGGTGAATTGAGCATTATGGTAGAAGAAAAAAATGTGCAAGAGAAGGTTACAGATTTGTCTGAATATGAACTAAGCATTGAAGAAAGATTAGGCCTGCTAGGAAAAGGTGTTGATCTAGGCACTCCCATGGAGGAGTCTCACAAATTAGACCAAATAAACATGAATATCAGTAAACTGGTTAGTGAAGAGGCAGTGCCAGTCCCAGCAGAAAGGCTGCAAGCACAGGAAATCGTCTCCGTAAAGGGCTTTTTGAATAACAACACAAAAGAAGAAACCGAGCACTTGGAAAATGCAAACAAATATCCTCTAAATAAAGTAAATGGACATCCTGAGGAAGCAGCACAGTCTCCCAGTAAAGACAAACTAATAAAAAGCACTACAGTTGATGGCGATTCTGCTGAGCTCTCTGTTTCAAGAAGTACTGAAGATTTGTCCCCACAGAGAAGTGGTCCTGTGATGAAATCTCACAGCATCACCAGTATGGACGCTGGTGGTGTGAAAATCTACGATATTGTTAGTGAGAATGGACCTCAACAGGCAAACTCAGTGCTAAAATCAGCATCTGATAGTGCAGATGGGAAAAACATAGTTCGAAGTAAATCTGCTACTCTTCTGTATGATCAGCCACTGCAGGTTTTTCCCGGGTCATCGTCGTCGTCTGATTTAGTATCTTCTGCAAAAGCAGTGTTCAAGTTTGACTCAAATCACAATCCTGAAGGTGCTAACATAGCGAGAGGAGCAGTGGCAAGTGGTGCACAGATGTTCTGCCCTCCCCAGTATAATATTCAGTACAGCAGCAGTGCAACGGCGAAAGACACCTTGTGGCCCCAGAAACAAAACATCCCGGTAGAACAAGGCAGCTTACCTCCTTCACGTCTGCTTAGGTCTGAGAGTACCGAAACTCCCAGCTACGTAAAGCATTCTGCCAATATGAATTTCTCCAATCATAACAATGTTCGAGCCAGCACTGTGTATAACACTCACCAGCGGATGACTGGGAGACATGTAGATACGTGGGCTCTTCCACCAAATGATAGACTGCTCTCAGGAGCAACCAGACACACTCTTCAAAGGCAGAGCAGTGTGTCTTCTGCAGCTTCTATGAATGTTGGGGATACTGGACCTTCAAGGCGAACACAAGTTCCTGAAGGGGATTATTTAACATACAGAGATTTGCATTCAGTAGGAAGAGCTCCACCAGTAATGTCTGGGCAACAGAGACCTCTTTCTGCCAGGACATACAGCATTGATGGTCCAAATGTACCTCGACCACAGAGTGCTCGGCCATCAGTGAATGAGATACCGGAAAGAACTATGTCAGTCAGTGACTTCAATTACGCACGGACTAGCCCTTCGAAGAGATCAAACCCAAGGGTTAACTCTGAGCACTCTTTATTAGACCCTCCAGGAAAAAGTAAAGTCCCTCATGACTGGAGGGAACAGGTGCTGCGACATATTGAGGCTAAAAAGCTAGAAAAGGTAAAAATAATAATTTAAAAACTTTTCTACTTTTCTGTTACCTGGATATGGAATAAGTTAAATACTCTTGTGTTTTCAGCTGCTTTTAATTACCAGTGAAAAGGTACTTTTGATACTGCCTCAAAAAGGATAAATGTGTTTATGATGAATATCTGAGCAGCAGTCATATGGTAGGCTGTAAATTAACTTTTCTCCCCAAAGAAAAAGTAGTCCCTCTTTTTACATCATACTAGCCTGCTTAGACGAATTACTTTAGAATACATTAAATAATGTCACACTAACATGCTGGATTGCAAGAACAGCTCTTTGAGGCCAGATAATTTTCGCTATAGCATCGTGTTTGTATTACGCAAACATATTCCCTTACACTTCCTTATCTTTCTGTTCTGCCTTTTCCCACCCCTATTTCTTCTCTTTAAGAAGAAAAAGGAGGAAAAAAAAAAAAAAGGAAAAGAAAATGAGTGAAATCTCTTTGGAATTATAGGTCTACAGGTTCAGTTGCTGAAGAATTCAAAAGCTATAATTAACATGTATTTACCTCCAAGCCAATTGTCTTTTGAAGTTGAGTATCTGACAGATCGTTGAATGAATATTTATTGCTGTGAGATGAGAACACTTAAAAATCTTGTTCATTTCAGGAAATCACAGGAGGTTTTGATATAACTAGAGATGATGAACGTGATTCTTTATGTACTTTATGTAATGCTATAAAGAATTTGAGCTGATATGTAGAGCTGAACAGTTACATATCTTCAAAGAATTTGAGTAGAGAATGAAAGACTGTGATCTATGTTGTCCAGCTAAACCAATTTAGAATATCACTATATAATAGGCAGAATGTTATTAGCCTGATCATGTTTGTTTGGAGGGGAGGAAAGCAGCCAAAATACTGTGACAGCTAGATGAATTTTCTTCTTTAATTTCTTTTGAAAGAACATAGTTTGGTTTGTGATCATTATGCTAACTGCTTCAGTATCTGTGATAGCTGAAAGAAATTTAGATGGAGGTGGTTGAAAAAATTACTCTTAACTGTGATTTTTCTTTGGAAATCCAAGTATTTGGCGGGATAGGTTTGCTTTTGTTTGGTTTAAATTGCGTAACTTCTGGTGATAGAAAGGGATGGATTTTGTTTGCTCATTAAAGAAGCCTGCACAAGGGCTGCACCTGTTCTTCTGATCCAGCTTGAGTCAAGTACAAAGTAAAATATTTTCAGGCTTTCACAGTACTTTGCTGTAATGTGGGGACCTTTTTCCAACAAAGTAGTCACAAACCTCACCATATTCCAGGCCTAATAAAAATTGCATTCTCTGGTCTTCCATTCTCCTGGATGCATATATCAAATCTTACATGAAACAACAGAGAAGCAAAAATCCTATCAGTCCCTGAAAGCAGAGGAAAGCAAAACTTTGGTGCATTGCCTATGCAATTTGTTTACAGCTCATTCTTGTATTGTCCACATTTGATGTGTTAGGAATTTAGGAATTCCTAACAAAATCCACAAACACTGACAAAAAAAAAACCCTAAGCACATTTAAGAATGTGTTTAATTACACCAGTGATGTATGTTCAGGTACTGTAGCAGTACAGTCACCTTTACTAAGGAAACTGTTTGCCTGACTTTATTCCCTTTATATCTGTGCTTTCTATTATGCTTTATATGTAAACTTTAATTTTTTTTTCCCTACTGGAGTGATACAGAATGGCTGCTATTGAGAGTTTAGCCGTGCAGCTAGTTTACCAGATCTTGGATGTCTGATTTGTTTGTGTGTTTCTTTTCTTCTGGCCTTGAACATTTTAAAGTACCTTTTACTTAGCTCTCTGAGACTTGCTTACAGGTTTAAAAGTAATCTATATATAATTGTTTACTTTATATTCTGTGAGATTTGACAGCCTCAAAACGAAAAACCTGATCTCTGAAAAATGTAGATATGATCCTGTGTGGCAGATGGCAAATAAGATAATGTGGATATTCTAGCAATTTACTGGATATTTCTTTGTTCTTTTAAAATAGTGGGTTTGGTATTTCTATTTGTAATTAAAAATTAGGTGGGCACAGGAGACTTATCTATAAACCAGATTTTTGAAGTCTGAAGAAACATTTCATAATTACAGAACTCATTTAAGGAACAAGCATTTAAGGGACAAGTTCAATTATAGAGCTCATTTAAGGAATATTTATTGGAAATTGCTTTGACAAAGCTTTCATGGATGTAGAATGGTGTTTCTTGTTTTAAAGCATAAGACACAACACTGAAATATAGGTATACAAAATCAAGCTTCATGATGAATATTCAGTTAATATCTACTTGCCTGTGGTTATACACAACAGTATGGGTTAATATTATCTTCACTGTGACTCTTCTGAGTCTGTTATTGAAATTAATCATGTTTATTATTTCTATCCTGCATTTATTAGGAAAGAGGGTGTAGTGGTGTTTGGGGGGATTGGTTTTGTTATTGGCTTGGATTTGTTTGGGCTGGTTTCTTTTCTGCTAAGCTCTTGAAGTACTTTCTTGTTTTGCTTTTTATAGAATTTGGAGTAATTTTTAAGTGGTAAACCCACTTAAAAGTGTTTACTTGCTGGACATATTGGAGAATGCAGTTCTTGTTTTGTTTATTAGCCGTTTTTACCTGATACAGCTAAGAAAAAAAAAAAAACAACAGCTTTTTGAGAGTTTAATCTGCATGAGAGATACAGGATAGTTTTAAGTCCAGCAAAAATTATTAACAGTGGATTCCAGCCAAATAACCAGCATTTGTAATCCTTTTGACAAGCTGTAAGGGGACATACACCCATCAATTAAATTATTTATCTGGTTGAGCAAAGGTGAAAACAGTTCATGAGACCATTTTTAAACAGAAATTTTGCGTATCTTAAGGAGACAATTTGCTTACCTGATGCAAACCCATCTTTTATTGTGGGATAGAGAAAAGAGCTTATTTAAATGTCAAGCTGCTCTCTAGTGGCTATATATGTAAGTTGTTGGAAAGTTCACAGTCAATTCTGCTCCATGCCCAACCTCAAGTTTTTAAAACAGTAATATTTTTTAGCATATTTTCCTTTTTGAGTGTCACTTGCCAATTTTACTACCTAATATATCACAGTAGTCTTCCATCGTAGAGTTGTTGAAAGTTTTTGCTTAGGAATTCCAACTGAAATACTGCCTGTGTAATAACGCTAGTGTCACCCATTTTATTGTGCGTGGTAGAGGAAATTCTCAGCTGTAAATTGCAGTATGAAATATCTGCAACAGTTATCTACAAACATCTGTTATGTGTGCTGAATAGGCAGAAAAAGTTACTAAGCCTGACTGTCCTTTCCTTACATATGTATATTTTCTTTTATTGTTGTGGATCTCTTGGGACTTCAGGTGCGTGTTTGCTTTCAATTCTAATTTCAACTGGAATTAAGTCCTTTAATTTTTAATCCACTTTATCTAGTATTTATCTAAAATGGCTGAGTTTTCAGAGAAGTAGTCATAAAGTTTGATTCCTACTTTCCAATTCAGAAATCAGAATAGGTTTCTTTATTCTCAAAAGTTGCCAGTGTACAGTGCCGTATTAAAAGAAAAAAGTTCAAGTGTTTGTGTTGATACAGAATTGCAGATTTAATCAAAGTTTGAAAGTCTTCCCTTTATTTCCTTTTTTATGCTGTGTGTTCTTCAGTAGGAATGCAGTCACCTTTTGAAGACAAATCTTTTTGCAGGATCAGAGGCCTAAATTCATTCCTTCTTTGTTCCTCTCTTGTGATTTAAGAATAGTTTCATAATATTTAAGTTGTTCCTTTTTGGGATAAATTGGTATCTCACTAGAATTCTGTCAAATCTCCAACAAATTTGAGGTGTTGGTGGTGGTTGGTTGGTTTGTTTGTTTGTTTTGTCTTGTATGCTTTTATTCCAGAAGGCTTAAAGTGTTAGTTTTAGGCGTTTCAAGTGTTCCAGAATATCTTGAGCAAACTTTTTCTAAAGAATTGTAGATAGTCAAGGTGGGAATGAAAAATGACTGGATTTCTAGACATGTAATGGAGCATCAAAAGATAACTTATGTCCACCTTTAACTGGCAATTGAGTCTAAGTACTATTATATAAATAAGTAAATGTCAATATTTGGGGTTAGCAGTTAAATTACTAGCTAAGGCTGTTCCAAGATAAGTAGGATGTAGAGTCTTGTTCCCTGCAGATACCTGCATTTTATTACTTCCTATTCCATACCAAAATTTAATGGATTGTCATGACAGACTCCAGCCAGTCTTAAAATTGCCACAGTATTATCCAATAGATATTCTCCTGGGTAAATTCCAATACTATTGTCTTGTACCTCAGTAGATGTATTGGTTTTTGTTTGCTGGTTTTTTTTTGTTTGTTTGTTTTTTACTTTGTACACAGACATGTTTTTCTTGATATATGGTAGCTTTTAGTATGTGTTATTCACTGCTGAGTAACTGATTTCTAGTAAACTTCACTGGCATGTATATTGGGTAGTGTGTGTCAGTTTAGAGTAATTGAAATGAGATTTCTCAAACCTCAAACATTTGAATTATCATTTTGCAAGCCGTTATTCCCTAAGACACTGTGGTAGATGAGATGGAGAATGAGTTGGTGTTTGGAATTAACACTTATCTGAAGTTTAGATCGTATATTTATTCCATATTTATTTTTTAATAAACTGGAATAAAAATCAAGGGCTTTAATGGCAATGGTATATGCAGATTTCTAAAAGTGTCGTCTTTGATGCAGCAGTCTTTAGGAATCTCACTAGGAAATACATAGCATTAATCATACTGATAGTAAGAAACAAAATTAAGAGGCATGCTGTTCACATTCCAAATGCCTCAGTTTCTTTCTTACCAGAAAAAAATAGGTAGAAGAAAAATAGTTCCTAGATTTGTCACTAAGAATCTCTTCTTGTGTTAAACTAAAACTTCCTTACAACTCCATATAATTTTAAATAGCATTTGTCCTGTAGAGTTTGTACTTGGGGGGTTCCTTCGAATTTAGTGCTGAGATGCTGTACCAAATGGAGAGAAGGAGAAGAGTCGTGTTTGCAGGACTTCTCATGTCTTCTACACACCAACTGCACCATCATTTTTTGCACTTAGGAAAAGATCTCTACCAAGAAAGGAGATCTTACAGACCCTTGAATAAAACTACTCTCAGGCTATGTAATCACCTTGAAGCTCACTAAACTAAGTTAACTGAAATCTTAGTTCCTGGTGAAAAAGTAAGTGTCTACAGTTTTTAGGAAAGTTCTGCCTCCTGTTGGAGATCTATCTTAGATTGTAAATACAAATCTGGATTCAGATTGTTACTATTTATTGACCGTCTGTTTGGGTCCATCTAAGAGAACAGTGGTTCTAGCGGATCTAGGGGTCTAGCAGATCATGGTAAGATGGTCTGCTAGAGGTGCTTTCAGAAGATAACTTTGTAGTCTATCCATGCATTCCTAAAAAACTGTCTTTTTGCCACTTACAGAAGTTGGAGAGATACAGGAGCTTCTGAGAGCAGCTTTCTTGTAAGGAAACTTCAGGGAGTTGCCTGTACTAGTTGGTAAAGAAGGCCACCTGCCTAATTATAGAAACTATTTTGAGATGTGAGATTGTAAGATGATGCTTTGAGGCACTAAGGAACTAAATAAAGCTAGCTTTTGTAATTTCACCGGTTTTTGGCCTGAAACTTAAAAGCTGCAGTAAGCTCACATTCAATGTTTAGTAAAGAGAGACTTGAATCCCAAATACATTCTTCTTGCCACAAGAGGGGGAAAGACTCTGGAGACTTGTCTGGAAGGTTGAAAAATCCATTGACTAGAGAAGAGGGTACATGTAGAAGAGGAGCATGAAGAAAGCTCACTCTACCATTGTGTGATTGTCCAAGAGCCTTAGCCAAAAAAAATCCAAGTATTGTCAGGAAATTCTGTTTTCAAGGGATTTTCCAATGACTGTGCTACCACAGCATCTGAGGAGTATGACTATGCAGAGGGATATGACTGAGTATTAAACTAGTTTTAGTTTCACAAGATAAAGCTAGTATGAAGAAACAATTGTCTACCAAAGGGCAAGTAACTGCTTCCAAAATCAAATTAGTGTGTGTAGTCAACAGACAAACACCAAAAAGTATTTATTCATGTAAGAGTTTCTGCAGTATCGTACTCAAATTATATGTATTTTGAACTTCTTTTTTACTTGAAAAAAAATGGAGACTTTATTTTTTAGAAAAGGGAAGCTTTGAATTTGTTGGACTTTTGTGCTTTGTGATACATCTTTTACTATGGTCACATTTTTTCATGGGTATTTCTCGCTTCTTCAGTATAGGTTTGTTTCATTAGTTGTATGGCATATAGAGGATTTTCCTTTTATCATTTTGTGGAAACTTTTTGGTTTGCTTTGTTCTTACAACTACAAAAATCCATGCTGGCAAGATGGTAATGTCTGCTGATTTATTTCTGTTACCCTTGCCAGTATTTCAGAGGTCAGGTTTGCAAGGTAATGAAGCTCAAAACCAAACCACTATCGCTTCTGTCCTCGAGCTCATGTTACCACATTGATTGGCTACAGTGGTACACAGGTGGACTCCAAGCTTTCTTTTGAGCCTTTTCTTATTTAAATGAGGTTAGTTTGCATTCTTGAATGAGGTGTTATTGGAATGCATTACAGACATTGACAGCATTGCAATAACAAGAAAACCTGGTCAAACAGACAAATCTGTGTTTCTGTGTAAATTTTTATTTGTACTGTACCATTAATGGGGGTGGGGAGAAATGAGGTAAAATAATAACAGGTAACTAGATGGCTTTCCAGAGGTGTTTTGAGCTGACTGCCAGCTTCTCTTCCTACAATATATTTGATATGTTGCAAATTTAATGAAAACACAGAAATTTTGATAAGCAGTGCACCTTTGTTGCTTCTTCCAGACACATGAACATTTGAATTACTTTATTTACATGTAACTCTGCATGTTAACTTTTGACTGCATGCTGATTTACAGTAAATAAAGGTAAACAGGGGTCACTGAGTTGTTTCATATATCACAGTGGTACTGTTCTTGCATGATTTTTATCTTGCATGACAATTGAATATATTTGTATTAGTCTATGTATAACATGTCTTGTGGTTTATGCATGCTGCACTAATCTCTGTGTTAAATCTGTCCCTTCTTTATTCAGAGCATGCTGTCTAGGTCCTTTAATTCCAATTATGCTGCAGTTAGCAGCTTTCACTATGGCAGCTCTAGGGATCTGCATGGCAGCCAGGGTAGTGTTGCCTTCAGTGTTGCAGACGGAAGAGGTTCTGGTGTGCACGTTGTTCGAGTGAGTACCTACAGCAGGCTATTGCAATACATAGAGGGGGAAAGAAAGGTGTCCTTAAATTGACAGAGTTGTCGTTTTACATATGGACAGTGCTTTCGGTTAAACATAGTATGGAACTTATATTCTGGAATTTTTCAATAGGCTTTAAATCAAATATTTTGCCTTCACTTCATATGCCTCAAACTTATTACAATACTTTCCAGTTTAATGCCATGAAGTTGAGTTTTGCAAATGGCTTTTTCAGGTGGTTGAACATATGTAAAACGTCTGGTACATATGCGAATAAGAGATTACCATTCTGAATTTAACCTAGGTTCCTAATGGTTTAAACAAAACCTTGCTGTGCTTTTATCTCCCTCAAACAAATTCTGATGATGTAAACTGTATTGTAAGATATTGTATGCATTCAAGAAAATGCAGAGTATTTTAGTTTGTAAGTAAACGTGAGGAAATTACTCTCTAGCATCCATTAACTCCAAGCATCCCAAGTGATGTTATGGTATCCATAGAAAGCAGGATAAAGTCACAAGACTTTTTAACCATATGAATCCTTGAAGAGGCAGTCCTTAACATTTGTTGATTTTTCTTCTCAGTTTATGATCAAAAACACATCTGCAGTTGCTAGTTTTTGTAGAGGTCCAATATTTTATGGGTGTGGTGTCTTGGCTAGTAAGATTTTACTACATAAGCAACGTACTAGTTAATCAAAGAAGCTAAAGAATAGTAAAGCCCTTAAAATATTTTATTTTGGGTGTCTTCATGAGAATTTTTTAGTTTAAATTATATGAAGACAGTTGTCTTTACTGCTTCATTCTGTTTAAAGCATCCGCAGGCTGCTAGTCCAGGAGACCAATGCCAAGATGAAGTATTCATTTCAGGACAGCAAAATTACTCATCTGCCACACTTAGTCTCAAAGATGTTCCTCCAGACAGCATGAAGAAAATAGCTGTGCAGGTAATTATCTACATGACATTATGGATAGGATACACTTATGATTATTTGTAAGGATATTTTTTTTTAATTGGTTGTAGAAATGTATGTTGGCATAGCAGTTGCAACTGAGGCTTCTTTAAAGCATAGTACCCAGATCTTGAAGGTGGCATAAGTGAAACATCATCCCTTTTTGCAAGACAAAATAGTTAACTATATGAAGAGGGTTGTTCTCATTTTTCTTCAGCAGGGTCTTTGAAGGAAGAAATTTGAAGCAAAAGACATAATTGCAAGTGGAAATTGCAATATGGCAGGTGATGTCGGGAAATCAATCTGAAGCTGATTAATCCTTTTAAAGAACAAACTTGAAATATGTTGTGATGGAATTCTGATGATAAACTAGAATTTGTAGGAGACAATCTGTATTCACCTCTAAGGAGCATCTCTACAGGCAGAACTTACTAAACTGAAACTAAATGGGTACTTGTAAATTATTACAATGCAGCGATTGACTTTCTTTTTAGAACCAGTAATTTTGGTTGCATTTTTGCAGACATTGGATATTGGGAATTTGCATAGCTATTGGTACGTGTTGCCTATGCAAATCTATTTCTGGCAGCACAACAAACAATAGTTTTCCTGTCATGCTTTAGATTTTCAGAAAAGGCAGTGGAAAATTGTGGAAATTGAATACATCTGATCTGTAAATAAGCTAAAAAATTATATATACACACATTACTATTTCTCAGAAAGACTTTGACATAAACTCAAAAGACTAGATTCTGATATGTCTGTTCATATAGCATGGTTAAAATTGTACACTTCAGTTATTTATAATATTAACTGATGGGATAATGGTGGCAGGCAGAAAAAAAATCTGTAACTCAAGCCTGTAATGTTTTTGCAAGGTGTGGGAATCATACAGATGAGTGACTGCTTAGGCTGGGTAAGAGTGTGAAGCATGTGGGTGAGGAGGCAAAAGGGATGCCCATCTCAGTGCTGGGCTGCACAGCAGAGCAGTAACTCTGAGGCTTCTGTAAGAAACCTCATCGTCTCCAGCATCATTCCTTGTGACATTGAATACACTGTGCGTCTTGACAGTTGTGTACCTTCCTGCTTTTTGTCATCGTTATACCTATCAAATCAGTGACAGATGTGTTAACAAAATTGTATTTATTGGAAATATCATCACAGTTTTGATATTAAAATCTTGTATTTGCTCAGAGGGTTTTCTTGTGGTCACCAAAAGATGCTTGGAGAACATATGGTTTGTTTGCGAGCTGTGTGGAATTTTTATTTTGTGTATGATCTACCAGGAATTTTTGCAAAATCTCTGAATTTTATGCAGTAGAAATGTGAACTATAATAATACAAACCAAGTGTCAATACTGACAGTTGCACTGCTAGAAAGTGATGGCTGGGTTAACTCAGTGAAAGAAGTGCTAAATGCAAAGACTGTCTAGTCTATTCTAGCAGATCAGAACTCAAAGTAAGTTCTTGTTTTTCATATTTGTTCTCAGTAGGTCAGAGCTGATGACTATAAGGAAAATTCAGCATAATTGTACATGGTCCAGAAGAGTAGTTTTAGTAATTTTCCTAAAATTAAAGGCAGTCAAATATCAGAAATATTGAAACAATAAAGGAGGAATTGAGGGTTGCTGCTTATAAAATGTATGACATTGAGTGTTCATGTTATTCAGATGCCTTTGACAAACGGACAGATGTGCCAGCCTCAAAGACCTCAGACAAACTACAGCCAAGTCCATCATCTCCCTCCTCAATCATCAGTAGCAAGACATCCATCTAGAGAGCAATTAATTGATTATCTGATGTTGAAAGTTGCCCACCAACCTCCCTATACCCAGTCCCAATGTCCTCCTAGACAAAGCCACGAGCTGGCAAAGCAAGAGGTAAGAATAAATCTAACTTGATGATATGATCTGTCCATCAGTGGCAGTAAATTGTTATTGGTTCAGTTTATCATATTTCTCCACAGACGGTGACAGAAATCAAATAGGAATTTATCTCCAGCAGAATACAGCACTATCTCAGTGCTGTTCTACTGAAATCACACCTTCCTTCTGGTTTTGAGCTCTTTTTGCTGTTTAGGTGAACATTTTAAGAGGGAAATGTGGTAGATTTTTAAGATGATGTGCCAGAAACTTAAACTCACATCTTTTTTCTGAGCTAGAAATTTATTTCTCAATTACGCTGACTGATCACCAGTTCATTATTTGTCTAGTAACTGAAAAAAACAGAAAGTAGCAGTGCAGCTTAGAGTACTTTGCTCTTTGTTGCTATCCAGAATGGTTAAAAAAATCTGCAAATGTGGAAGTATGCATCCATAAAAAAGGATAAAAAAAAGCATGAGCATCTAATGCATGCTTGATAACTATCATTTTTATTTATGGCTGACAGATGTGGGTAAGAAATTCTTCTACAACTTAATGGCTCTTTCATTATGCCAGCCTTCTTTCTGCTCTCGGACACAGATGTTTCCTCTGTATTTCAGGGTTTTTGAGGAAATACTGAGCATGGTGTTTTCATTCCATGCTAGAATGAGAATATCCACTTCTTGTGTAAAATTATGTTTTCTAGTCAACTATTCTGGCAGGAGAAAGGGGAGAGAGTATTGGCTAGACGGGGCTGAGAGCGAAATTAGGAACAAGGTTTGATTTTTAAAATCCAGCCAGAATTTGAAAAGAAAAAAGCAGAACAGGTTCTTTCATAGGAACATGTCTATTTGCTGAGAATGTTAAGTTAATTTACGTAATATGAAAATATCTTTGAATGTGAAGTCTCCATGAACTATAATTGTAATAAGAGTGATACTGGAGTAAAACAATCATACATGATGCTTTTCTTCTGGAATTCTGTTCCAAATTAACATTGAGATATAATACATTCTTGAACTGCAACAAATGCTTTGAGGTTTTTTTTTTTGCTTTTTAAAGCTTTTGTTCACCTGAATTCCTTAGCAATAATTTCATTACAGTAGCTTTGAATGGAGGTTTTCAGTCAGTTCATCTAACTTTGGTTCTAACTACTTAGATCCGAGTGAGAATTGACAAGGACCCAGAACTTGGATTTAGTATATCAGGAGGAGTTGGTGGTAGAGGGAATCCCTTTAGACCTGAAGATGATGTGAGTATTTTACACTAATGCATCTTAAAATTGTACTGATCATAATGTTTCAGAGTATAGCAAAGGAGGGGGAGGGGCATGGAATTTTTTTATATATATAAAATATATTGGGGTGTATATATACACATATATATGTGTATATTTATGTATACCCCAAACCACTAAACACCAGGACTGGAAGGGAGAAAACTGGAAACAAATCATAACGAAAATCAAGGTGGTAGGTGACCACCGTGGTCACACGGTTCCAGATACCAGTCAGCAGATTTGAGATAGTTTATTATAGAGTTTACAGTTAGGAAGCCTGTTAAAAGAGAACATGTTTTAGCCTACAGCCTTGTTTTGTAGTGGTTGATAATTCATCTTGACATGTACATCTGCTGAATTAAACAAAGGGAGATCGGAATTTACCCTTCAGTACTCCTCTAAAGGCAATTCTTCTGGATTTAACATCACAAAAAGGAAGGCAGTCACAAAAGCCAGTAGACCTGTAGCATAATACTGTGTTCTAATCTAGTGAGGGTGGAAGATTGAAAAAAAAAATTTGAATTGCATCTGTTTCATGCTACCTTACTATTCATGAGCTAAGTTATCGAAAATGTTTTCCATCTCTTTTTTTCAAGGGCATATTTGTAACCAGAGTGCAACCAGAAGGACCAGCATCGAAGCTGTTACAGCCAGGGGATAAAATAATTCAGGTACTATAGTCATCCAGTTAACTAACATTTATATTATACCAGTTCATTTTTAGTTTGCGCCTTTTCTAAGAGCCAAATATTTAATTTTTAGGTGGGTTACCGGTGTGCTTTTCAGGAAGAATTCATGCATTCTAGGATGCTGCTTTTAATTTTCTTCCACCTGAGATTAGGTTAGGTGATACACACTGAAGCATTAATCAGCTGGATCATTTTTTTCAAACTGAACATTTTTCATGTTTATAGAGGAAAAAAAAACCCCAAACCTAATGTTTTCATTAAGATGGAAAGTCAGCATTTCATCAGACTTTATTATCATTCAGTTATTTAACTCATGGTCATTCACATGTGGTGTTATAAATAACGTGTTGTCTGAACACCAGCAGTTGCCCCCCAAAACCTCTCTCCACAGCTGCACCTTGCTGTTACATCCCTCTCCATCTTGCAGTTCCTGCCAGTCTTTGCTGCCTCTCCCCCATCTGACAGGCTGGACATGCACAAGTGCTGGCAGAAGCTGCCTCTGGGCTGGCTGATAGCTGGCTGGTCATAGCATGTACCTCCTGGCTTCCCCATCTGCTGCAGGTGAGCCAAGTAGGTTGCCTCAAGAGCCATGGCTTCTGGGCTGCAGCTGTGAACTGCTTTTCTGTAGGAAGTCGGTACCTTTCAGACCTCTTCTGTATCAGATTTGTTAGAGGTTGTGTAATGAGCTTATAAGCTATTTGGGGTGGGGTCAGGTAAATGGACAGTGGGATTATATAAGCCTTACATTCGTAGGGAAGTGGTCTAGCAAGGCTTTTGAACAGTGCTGTAGCCACTCTTAAGGTTGCAGGGCTTGTTAAAAATTAATTATTCATCACATTATTGTTTTAAGAATGTTGACGGTCTTGACTGCTGCACTTCAGTTTTCTAAAAACAAACAAAAACATCTGGGTCGAGGCAATCCCAGGCA